>NC_073715.1:1171686-1278780 GCF_023634085.1 Falco cherrug | reverse complement strand
CGCATCACCCCCCCGAAGCCCAGCACCCTTTGGGAGAAGGGGTAAAGATGCATCTGCCAGGATGACGGGGTCCCCGCCGCAGCGCGTGGGGTCCCCGGCAGCTCCCGGGGGTGGGCAGCCTGCCCGATCCGGGCAGGAAATAGCGGCTGGTTGTGCTGGCTCATGGCTGGAGGCGCTGGCACGGGGCTGGGCTGGGCTGGGATCCCATCCTGCTCCCACCCGCAGGTCCAGGCGGAGGTCAGGGAAGTGTCTGCCCGGCAGCGAGCCCTGAGTGGCATCTGTGGGGCCCTGGGGGTGGGGGAGCATGGCCCTGGGGGGCTGCATCACCTCAGGGGTGAGGGAGCATCACCCTGGGGATGGGAAAGCATCGCCTTGGGGGGCTGCATCACCCCAGGGGTGGGGGAGCATCACTCAGGGGGGCTGCATTGCCCCAGGGGTGGGAGAACATTGCCCTGGGGGTCTGCATCACCCCAGGGATGGGAGAGCATTGCCCTGGGGGTCTGGATCACCCCAGGGATGGAAGACCATCGCCCTGGGGGGCTGTATCACCTCAGGGATGGGAGAACATTGTCTCAGGGATGAGGAACCATCACCCCAGGGGGCTGCATCACCCCAGGGATGGGGTAGCATGGCCCCGGGGGGCTGCACTGCCTCAGGGATGGGGGAGCATTATCCTGGGGACCATGTCCCCAGCCCGTGCTGTTGGACAGCCCCAGGCGCGTTTTCCTGATGGAAAGCAGCCTGGAAGTGCAAGCTCTGCAAGCTGTGCCCCAGGGCTGCTGCCCCCGAGCACCTCCCCCCCCACCCCGAGCCCCCCCCTCCCGAGCCCCCTAGCCATGGCAATGAGGAGAGCTGGGCTGCAGCGGGTCCGAGTGGGAGGACGAGGCTTTATTAAATTAACGTCAAGGCAGCGAATACATCTGGCATGGGTCAGCCCCACGAGTGTCGGCAGGTGGGGGCAGGGGACCCCGGGGGTGCCCTCACCCCGAGGCGCTGGGTCTGGGGGTACAGCCTGTGGGGGTCCCCAGCTTCCAGCTGGGCTTCCTGGGGCAGGTGTGCTGGGGGGTTGAAGGGGGGGAGATTGCAGGGAAGGGGGAAATATGGGGTTTAAATTAAATACAGCCGCGGCAACCCACCCAGAGGGGGCAGAAAATGAGGCTGGGGTCCCGGAGCAAGCATGCGAATTTGGGGGGGCTGGGCAGGGAACTGAGCTTGGTGGTTCTTCACTCTGACAAGGGGTGCAAAAAATCCACACAAAGGTGTTAAAAAAAATCATAAAGAGATGGAGAAGCTTTAGGTGGGTGGGTGGGTAAAGTGAGGGGGCTGGGTTTTGGCAGGGAGGGGGCTACCGGAGGGGTCCCCCCCTGGCCACCATCACTCGTCCCCTGAGGACCAGGGCTCCTGCTCAGCTCTCAGCCGGCACGCTGGCGGCTGGTCGGGTGCAAGGCACAAGACGTCCCCCCCCAAAGCGGACGGTACGGGGCTGGTGTCGGCTCCGCCGTGCTTGCCACGCGGGGTGGCATCGGCCAGCTTGGTGGCGGGGGTGACATCTCCAGGAGCTGAGGGCTGTAGTGGCATCACCGCGGTGGGGTCTGCGGTCTCGGTGGGGAACTCCTGTGCCGGTGGGGCATCGGTGATGCCGTTCAGCACCTCCTCGGTGAATTCAGTCAGATCCTCCAGGCTGGCCTCCCGGTGCAGCCCGTTCTCAGCCCGAACCGGACCCTCTGTTGCCATTGCCGCATCTGCCGGTGCCTCCTGCACCGTCGGCTCCTCCTCACTGGACGAGGCAGGCGAGGAGTCTTCCCCAGTGTCCCGGGGGAGCTCAGTCCCGCTGGGATCCTGTTGCCCACCCTCAGCCGCCCTCACTCCCATCACCAGCTCCTGGTTGAACTCCAGGGCTTGCTCGACTATTTCCAATATATCCGAGTCTTTCATGACGTCTGCCGACACCTTTGCAGAGAGATCAGCCGCGCTCAGGCTTTCTTTAATCATCTCTGGAAAACCTCCCTGCTCCGGTGGGGAGCCCGGCCGAGGTGGGTCGGCTTCGGGGGGCTCCTCATCCCCGGCTGGGGAAGGGTTGTCACCCTCCAGTGCTTCCTCCTCCGCAGGTGGCTGCTCATCCGATGTCTGCTCTGCTTGGTCAGGCTGCAGAGAAACGGGCATCGTGGGGGTCTGGAGTGCTGGGGGGATGGGCACAGCCGTGTCATGGGGAGCTGTGCCGGGGTCCTCCTCCTCCTCCTCCTCCTCCTCCTCCTCCTCCTCCTCCTCCTGCCCCACCAGCCCCCAGGTTGCAGCCAGGGAGCATTTTGGTGCTGCCGGCATCGCTCTCCAGAGCGAGCGGAATCTCCTCATCCGATTCAGCAGCCAAACCCTCCAAGCGTGCCGGTCCCTCACCCGCGCCAGTGCCCGTGGCACCCTGGGCTGGCTCATCAGTGCCACCTGCTAATTGCCCTGCAGCCCCGGGGAGCCGGGATCTGCTTCAAGCACAGCCGGGTCTTCCTCCAGCTCAGCAGTAAAGCCTCCAGCATCATCCTCATCCTCATCCTTTGGCATCTCAGGTTCTTCTGTGGCATCTTCAGGTCTTCCTCTGCTTCACCAACAAACGCCTCGAAGTGCCCTTCATCCTCTGGCACCGGAGATGCTTCTCCCGGAGCTTCCAGCTCATCTTTGCTGGCTTCGGTTGCTTCAACTTTGATTTCTTCAAAGTCCTCGGAGATCTCAGCCTCCTCCGAGCTGGACACCTCTTGGTTGGGAGCAGAGACCATGAAATAACCTTCCTCCTCCTCAACACCCTCTGCCGCAGGGGGCTGCCTCTGTCCCTGCCTCCTCCTCCTGGCTCTCAGGCATGGTGGGAGTTGGTGGCTTGTCCCTCCTTTCCAGCCACCCTTCCTCCTCCGGAGCTGTTCCAGAGGCAGGGGCTGCCTCTGTGGGCTCCTCAGTCTCCGCAGGGTTTTGGCTGGGTGCGCCCGCGGCCAGCATCTCCCCTTCGGAGAGGTCCAAGGGCGTGCTGTCGGGCAGCGTGGCCTCCAGCTCCATCCTCCTGCCCATCCCAGATGCTGGGTCCAGCTCTTCCGAGCGCTCAGCATCCTCCTCTGCCAACTCGCTGCTCTCCCTGCTGGTACCTGGCACCGGCTGAAGTGCCACAAGGCCGGTGCTGCTGCTCTCTGGCTGTCCCGGCTCTGAGCCGAGCTCATCATCAGCATCTTCATTCTGCACCTCCCATGGCTCCTCCGGAGCTTCGGTTGCCTCCCGGCTGTCCCCGTGCCAGGGGGCATCTGCGGGTGCCTGGGCAGGCTGCCCCGCGGTCCCATCCTGCTCAGCCCTTGCCAGCTCTGGGGCTGGCTCATCCTCCGGCGGCGGCTGCTGCTGGCTCATCCCCTGGCTCTCAGCATCTTCTTCATCATCTTCCTGGGTTTCCTCCAGCTCTGCTGGCGACGTGCCATCTCTCTCTTCACTTTCCAGCCCTCCTGCACTTGTCGGGGTGTCATCTGCCCAGGCTGGCTCTTCTGTCCCTAGAGTCCCCTCTGTGTCCTCTGCTGTCACCTCCCAGTCCTCCGCATGGGCTTTTTGGCCGTTGCCATCACCCTCCCCGCCCCAGGGCTCCTCTCCTGGCTCCAGCTCCGGCTCCTGCTCCTGCACCTCTCCTGCAAAGCCATTTTCCTGCAGGTCCCTGGGCTCCTCCTGGGCTCCACTCTCCTGTCCCAGGGTTTCGGGTCCCACAGCCTCCCCTGCCCAGGGGTCTTCTCCTCCCAGCGCCTCCCCACCGGCCTTTCCCTTTTCTCCCTCACCATCTTTAGCTCTGCCTGGGTCCTCCCTCTCCACAGTATTTTCTTCAGCCCCTGATAAAGCCTCTTCTGCTGGGATGGCCTCAGGGATGCTCGAGGGCTCCTGCTCTGGGCACGTCTCCTGCCCTGGGTGCATTTCCAGCCCCCTTTCCTCCTCTGCAGCCAGATCCATCTCGCACACGGGTATTTCCCGATATTCAAACTTCTCCTGCTCTCCATCAACAAGGTCCTCTTCCAGGTGACTTTCCGTGGGCAAAACTGGGTGGCTTTCCATGAGGACAGCTTGAGCAGCTTCAGCTTCCCTTTGGGGGGACTTGCCTTCTTGTGCATCCATTCTTTCATCCTGGAAATCACCTTCCTCCCCGCGGGGGCTGTGGGGTCCCCTCTCCTTCTCATCCTCCGAGAGGTGCGATGCCTCCATGCTTGGGGCCTCTGCCTCATCCTCCCCTCTCTCTCGCTCTTCCCAGCTGGTCCCCATCTGTCCAGGGCCACTCGTGGCCTCTTCGTGGGCCACTGTCTCGGGTTCCCTCGGGCTCAGTGCAGTGGGCATCTCCTCCTCCCATGCTCCCATCTCTTCCCGGCTCACCGCAGCGCTTAGGCAAGCAGCTGTGCCACAGGGATGTGGTCCTGGTGGGGACGTGGCTCCATCCCGCAGGGTTCTGCTCTCCACAGCCAGCCCCTGGAGCACGGCTTCCCCAGCCCTCTCCTCTGCTTCGGGGGCTTCGTCATCCCAGGCACCCTCGGAGGGGTCTTGCTCTTCCCTGACCCCCTCTGTGACAGCCCCTTTGCAGGCATCGATGGGGGGAATGGGGCTAGGGGCATGGGTGGCGCGGGGGGCCCATGTGGCGCTGAGCGTGGGCTCTTCTTTGGGCTGAGCATCGTCTTTCATTTCCTTGAGAGCATCCTCCAGCACCTCGCTGACCAGCTGGGCTGGGAACTGCAGGCTGGGGGGAGCTGCTGCTCCCGGGGGCTCGACGCTGGCATCGTGGGTCTCCACCATGGCTCCAGGCAGAGGATGCTCCTTCCCTTGGCCCATCTCACCCCTGGCTCCCCCCGGCCAGGCGGGACCCTCTCCCCCTGGGCTCCCTGGCTCTGGCGGCACAGGGCTGGGGGGTTCCAGGGAGAGAGGAGGGGCAGCTTTGCCAGGCTGTGAGGGGCTCGGCGTGGGGCAGCTGGGACCACCCGGCTCCCTGGCCGTGCTGGCAGCCGGTGGTGCCGTGGCATGGAGGACTGAGCTGATTTTCTGGAGCTCCCTGGCACCGGGGCTCTGGCTTTTGGGTGTCAGGGGGTCACTTTGGGCTTTTGCTGTCGGCCCCCTCCCCTCTGCCCTGGGGAAGATGGAGGGGCTGGCATGGTGGTCCCAGGGCAGCAGCCGCCTGGCCTCGATGCTCACTGGTGCCAGCTTGCTGCTGCTGCCCACCTCCAGCTTGAGATCTGCAAAGAGCGAGGAGGAGCACGGTGAGCGTGCTGGAAAGCCGCTCGCGTGGTTCCCCCAGCCCTCCCCTGCCCGCCTGGCTGCCTCTTGCTGCCCCCTCTCCTATTTTTAAACAGCCCCTTAATGGAAAGTGGGAAATTCCTCTCTGGAGTGCAGCCGACGCTGATGCTCCTGGGGAATTTGGCATCACGCAGGGACGATGCTCTGCCCAGCTGCAGCCGCGCTCGGGTCCCGCTGCTGGGGGAAGCGTGCAGGTGACAGGTTTTCCTCGTTAATTTTTTGGAGGAAAAAAAGAAATGTTGAGCTTCTTAATAGCCTGTGGTCCTGCTGGGCATGTGGATCCGCTCCTGCCCTCCCCGTGCAGGGGGGCTGAATTAAAAAAAGAGGCGAAGAAGTAGATAAGCCCTTATCTGCGCTGTGGTGGCTTCGAGCCCCCCGGCCGCTGTTCGCACCTTCCTATTGCGGCCGAGCAACTGCTGCCAGGAAAATGCTCATGTCTATATTCAGCCTCACCCCCCGACCCCCCCGGGGTGCTGTGGTGGTGGTGCTGGGGCTGGGGCTGGTGCTCCCTTACCTCGCAAGCCGTTGGCCAGCTTGTATTCCCCAGCTGGCATTTGCAAGCGGGTGCTCTCCGCTTCCAGCAGCGTCCTGCAAGGAGAGGAGCGGGGTGGGTGCTGGGGGGTGAGTGCTGGGGGTTGGGTGCTGGGGAGGGGTGGGTGGGTGCACCACGGTGAGAGCCCAGCTGCCCCGCTGGGCTACGGTGGCTCCTTTGCAGGTAAACTGAGGCACGGAGGGGCTATGGGTGGTTTGGTTACCCTGGCCTGGCTCGGTGAGGGGCTGGGGGGGACCGGAGCAACCCCCCCTTGCTCTTGTCTCCCCTCCCATCCCCCGTCCCCAGGATTAGTGTCCGTGCTGTGCCGGGTGACATCATGCTCTGCCGGGGAGGCCCCTCGCCTGGGCTGGGGACAGCCCCTATTCTCATGCTAATTGTCCCCCCAGTCCCCTGGCAGCCTGCCTTTGTCTGGGGCCATCTGGAAGGGCTGGAAGAGGGGCGCAGGGCTGCCCCTAGGCAAGACCCCCTCACTTGTCCCCAAGCCCTCCCCAGACCGCCCCCCCCCCCCCCCCCCCCCCCCCCCCCCCCCCGCACCCGTTGGGGACCTCACCTGTAGGTCGCCACTTCCAGGCTGAGGGACATCTTGAGGTGCATGAGCTGCTGCCTGTCCTCCAGCACCTGGGCGATCTGCACCCGCAGGGTCTGCTTCTCCTGCTCCAGGGCCTCCATTGCCAGCTGTGGGGGGCGTTGGGGGGGGGTCAGGGACACCTCAGCCCTGCCAGACCCCTGCCAGATGTGGGAGCACGCAGGTGGCTCTCGCTTGCACCCAGCACCCCGCAGGATGCTGCGGGGAGAGGGGTGCTGGCCACTGGGTGTTTACTCGGGGAGGGTGCTGAGGATGGGGAGAGGGGGGCGATGGGGAGGGAGCTGCTGGGGGAGGGAGGGAAGGCTGGGGGGGTATCCAGGCCTGCAGGAGGCCAGCGTGGGAAAGAACCATCTCTGGGGGCTGTGGCACCCCCTGCTCCGTGCGCCCATGGCTGGAACAAAGAGGGACCCTTCCCCAGGCGTGGCTGTGGTGGCCCCCAGCCCCGTCGCCCCCCCCCTCCGCCAGCTCCCTCCCCTCAATGACTTTTGCAGCTGTTGGGCTGCAGCTGCAGCGAAGTCGCTCAGAGTTTCTCCTCCCCACAACCCCGCCGCAGCCTCTGCCCGCAGCCGGCCCTGGGGGGGCAGCGGGACCCCCGCTCTGCAGCCCAGCAGGACGTGGGGCAGGGGGGTGGGGGGGTGGAGGTGGTGTCTGGCTGCTGCTCGCCCCAGGTCCCCTTTGTGATGGGGACAAGGATGTCCCCGAGCTGCTCTGCTCTTCCTCCCACCCTCCCCAGCTTCCTCCCCATCTGCAGCTCAGCCAGGGCCACCAGCCGTCCCTGCCCTGGGGTCTGCTCCCTCCCTCTGCTCCGTTGCCCTGGGCACCCCCCTAGGCACCCCCAGCACCCTGCTCTCCCCCTCCCCAGGGGACCAGTGTCTCCCCACCGCCTTTGCCCACCTGGAATTTCTCTGCCTCCCCGCGCTGCTCCTGCCACTGCCGGGCCAGGCTCTCCTCCAGCATCTCCTTCCGTGCTTTGAGCCCCGCCAGGTCCTTCTCCAGGTGCTGGAGCTGCAGCTGGCTCTGCTGGTTGTCCTCCACAGCCTTCCAGAGGTTCTCCTTGGCCTGGCAGAGGGAACCCTCCAGCTGTGACACCTCTGTCTTGTAGGTCTCCACCGCCCCTTTCCAGATCTCCGAGAGCCTCTTGGAGTAGTCCTCCACCTCCACTGGCTGGAAAGCCACCGGCGCGCAGCGGAAGGTCTCCAGGCTCTGTGAGAAGTTTGCGATCTCCTGGTCCAGCCCCGCTTTCTCCTCCTCGTGCACCTCCAGCAAGGCTTCCACCTCCTTCTCCAGCTGCACGGCTCTCTCCTTCAGCCAGATCTGCGCTCGCCTCTCTTCCTCCAGCTCCTTCCTGCTCAGGGATAGCTGCTTCTTGGCTTCTTCTCGGGCCGCCTGCTCCTTCTGGCACCTGCTTTTCACCTGCTGGACCTCCTCGTAAAGGTTGTCCCTGGCCAGCTCGGCTGTGCACTTCTCCCTGAAGGCATGATCCAGCGCATCCCGCAGGGTCCGCAGCTCCTCTTCATACTTCGCCCTCCACGAGTCCCCCGCGGGGCTGCCCTTGGCACTCTGGATTTCGGCTCGCAGCACCTCGTTCTCCTCCTCCAGGAACTTCACGCGGGCCAGGTAGGCCTCCAGCCGCTTGTTGAGGTCCCACATCTGCAGTGATTCCTCGCCCAGGGCTCTCGCCCCAGCGAAACTTTCCGTGCTCAGCATCGGCGCTGCCGGAGGATGCCGGAGCTCTGGAGGATGCCGGAGCTCTGGATGCCGGGGAGGATGCTGGGGCTCTGGAGGAGAGGGAAGAAGGCAGGGAGGGAAGCCAGTGGCTGGGAATGGAGGGGAACGCAGCTATTCATACTCCACCACCGGGCGAGTGGGAGGCCCCTGAGACCCAGGCGAGCAGCCGGATTTAACCCTTCCACAGCCGGGCTGGCTCCAGCCCACATGGGCTCGACGCCCAGCCCTGCTCTGGCAGACACCGCCGCGATTCCCCAGCCCTGGGGAAGGGCAACGTGTCTCTTCACGCTTTGGGAGGATGGTTGGAGGGGTTGGATTCCCCCCGCTGGCATGGCTCAGCTGGGAAAATCCACCCCCACCCCCCCCAAGCCTGAGCGCTGTGCCAGGGTGTGGGAAGGCTGCCGGTGGGCTTGGGGGTGTCCATGGGGGTGGCTGGTGCCCATGCCTGGGGGCTCGGCTGCAGGCACCCCTCCACGGCGGCTCACCGACCTCACGCCGCTCCAAAATCTGGGGCCAGGGGAGCCCAGGTGGAGCCCATGGGGGGGTCTCAGTCCTGATGGCTGCACGGGGGACACCGGTGGCTCTCGGTGGCCGGGGCAGTTTTGGCCCCAGCACAAGCTATGGCTGAACTGGTGCCCAGGATCCAGCCATTCCATCATCCCTTTGCACAGGGACAACCACCTCGAGGGGGGGGCGGGGGACACACGGGACAGGAGGGGCATCATCCCCGCCACCCCCCCGCCTCGGGGTGCTGCAGCCAGCTGTGTCCAGCTGCGATCTCCTTGCTTTCCAGATGGGTGTCGGGGGATGCGCCCAGCAGAGCTGGGAGCCCAACAGGGACCTGCGGCCGGTTTCGCCGGCAGCCTCCAAAATTTGGCAAGCGCCGGCTCAACATTTGGTTTCATTCACAGCTTTCACCCGCACCGCCGAGCTGTCACGGTGGGGTTATGAATCGCTTTGTGGGCAGCATGTGGGGGTGAGAATTTTTTTTTAATTATTATTATTTTCACTTCTCCCTCCCCCCTGCCCCCGCCGCCTTCCCTGCCTCCATTTATTTAGGGGGGGAAGGCAGCGGGGCTGGCAAGGGGAGGAGGTTTAAAAATTGAAACTGGGGAGGATTCCGTGAACAAAAGAGGCAGGAAAACAGCATCTGGGGAGAGAATTGTGGCCACTTTTTTTCTTCAGGTCCTCCCACTCCCGGAGAGATGGTGGTTTTCCCACGGGAGGGTCCCAGCTCTGTCCTCACCAGGGCGAGGAAGAAAAGAGTAAATGTCCCCTCCCGAGTTGTCCCATGGGATGGACTCCAGGCCAGCTCTTCTGGAGAGGCAAGCAACAGTCCCCTCTGCTGGCAAAGGCCACCCAGAGCCACCCAGAGCTGCTTCCAGCCTTGCACCCTCTGGGAGCTGGTGGGATCCCCACGTCCCCCACATCTGGGAGCAGCAATAACAGGGACCCCAGCCCCTCTTTGCATGGCAGGGGGGTGTTTTTTGTTTGTTTTTTTTTTTTTTCTTTTTTTTTTTTTTTTTCCCGGGTGCTGCCACATCTGTCTCGGTGCCTGGCTGGTGGGAAGGGGGGGATGCCCCGGCTTGGGGGTCCCCGAAGGCATCGGCTTCCCAGCTCATCTCCGGCCAGACATCCTGTCTGGCTCCCTGGTCCCAGCTCTGGTTTGCCTCTTCCAGCCAGGACTGAAATGCCATTAAGCAGCACAGGGAGCGCTGGGACCGGGTAATTCAGCTCCAGGTCCCCAGAGCTCTGGGCAGTGGGGCGATGGAGCCTTGCCGTGCGCCTTCATCCTCCTCCTCCTCCTCGTTTCCACAACACATCTATCCTGAGCTGGCTGGTCCCGCTGCCTGACTGCTGGGCTTTTCCACCAGCTCCCAGTTTCCTCATGCTGTTGGGTGCTGTCTGAGGGTGCTGGCCCCCAGTTTTGGTGTCTGCCGCAAGGCGGCCCTCGGTGCCTGTGGCTACACCGGGAAGTGCCCGAGTGAGCGTTTCCTTCCTCCCTGGCCTTGCTCCCCTCTTCCTCCTCATACCTTTGCTTTGCCTTTTCTCCATGTGCCCACTCCCCTCTCCTTCAGCCAGCACCAGGGACGGTGGGACCCCGCAGTCCGGGGAGGACTCAGGAGGCTGGGGGCAGGGCTGGGGGGGCACGCCAGGGTGAGGGCATCTGTGTATCCCTTCCTTCTGTGGGATGCTCTGGGTTGGGAGTCACTTGGCGTAGGGACATCTGTGTCCCTGAGGGATGCTCAGGGTCAGAATACCCTGGAGTGGGGACAGCAATGTCCCTGGGGGATGCTGAGGGACAGGAGCCACCCAAGGTGGGGACATCCATGTCCCTGGGGGATGCTTGGGGTCAGACACCCTGGGGTGGGGACATCCATGTCCCTGGGGGATGCTTGGGGTGAGAATCCCCTGGGGTGGGGACATCCACGTCCCTTGGGGATGCTTGGGGTCAGGATCCCCCAGGATGGGGACATCTGTGTGTCCCCCCCATCCCCACGGAGTGCTCAGGGGTGGCTGTTTGGCAGCAGCAGAGGACTGAGGGGGCAGCAGGTTTGAGGGTGCCACAGCCCCCCAGCCCCTGGTGGTGCGTGCTGCCCCAGGGTGGGGGCCCAGCAGGGTGCCAGCGAGCTTGGCACTGGGTGCGTGGCAGGCACTGCTACGTGACTTCAAGCAGGGCTGGAGGAGGGAGGAGGAGGAGGAGGAAGCACAGCTGGGCATTGTGGCCCTTCCAGCCTGGACACAGCTGGGGACTGCCTGGGGCCAGGGGCTGCAGCTGCTGGTTGGGGTCCCCATGGGGCCAGACCCCTTCCCATGCCCTCAGCTGCTGGAGCTGGGCCTGGGGCAATGGGAAGGGCTGGGTGGCCCCTGGCATCTCTGGGGCTGCAGGCAGGGAAGGGGTTTCTCTGATGTCTAATAGGGGTTGTGCCCTGCTGCCGCCTTGCTCCTCTCTTGCTCCTTCCAGGAGCTGGATGTCCCGAGGGCTTTGCCCCACCGATGCTGCCGGCCAGGAGGGACGAGGAGCTGCCCTGGGAAGGGGCAGGGAGAGCAGCAGCCCTGGAAGATTTACTCTGAGCCAGCAAGGAAACCCCGGCCAGGCTGCAAACATTTGTTCCCAATTAGGCTGGGGGATGCTCCTTGCTGAGCAGGCACTCTGCGTTTCCCCCAGCCCTCAGCCTTTTGCCGCAAAAGCGCCGGGTGCAGGATGTGACCTCATGGGTTGGGTATGGGGGGGCAGCCGGTGGGTTTCACCCCTGCCCATCATGGTGTCCAGCCCAGCCCCATGGCCACGATGCGGCTGAAGAGCGTTGCGGCGTGCATCGCCCGCTGGACTGCACTGCTAACAAGACCATCTCCGCTGCCCGTAATTATTTCCCAGGGCGACGAATGATTAATTCTGCTCAGGAGCTGCGGCTTTCTGCAAACTCACCCCAGCAATTATCTGGCAGGCTCCGTGCTGGCCCCCCCGGGGCAGAGGATGCTCCGTGCCAGAGAAAGTTTGAGGGAGATCTGGTTAAACACCGACACCCCCACCCCGCGATGCTGGCTCATGGGTGCTGCCCTTCTCCCGAGGCGCTTGGGTCTGCAAATGAGGGTCCCCAGCTGCAGGCTGCACCCCACTGGGTGCCCAGGGCACCCAGGTCCTGACCGATCTCTCCAGGAGCAAGCTGCAAGCCACCAAGCCTAGA
Source organism: Falco cherrug (assembly GCF_023634085.1). Classification (NCBI taxonomy): domain Eukaryota; kingdom Metazoa; phylum Chordata; class Aves; order Falconiformes; family Falconidae; genus Falco; species Falco cherrug. Next base: position 1,266,944 of record NC_073715.1, on the reverse strand, counting down.
GATGCATTAATTATCTTGGTCCCTCCGTGACACGGATGCAAGGTGGGTAAACTGAGGCACGGCACGTGCTCTCCGCAGGACCGAGCTTGGCTGTGGGTGCTGTGCCGCGAGGTTGGGTCTGGCTGCTCCCACCACCCTTTTGGGGTTGGCGAAGCCCCAGGGTCCCTCCAGTCCCCGGACGGTGCCTCTACCCACGTGGGGACCCATGGCCTTGCTGGCAAAGGGGATTTTGCATGACAAAGCCTCCGCTGGCTACTGGGACCCCCCGCCCGTGGCCCCCTCCCCATCCAGCTGAAGCTGCCAAATATTAGAAATAAGCATCCAAAGGGCGTTCAAATGCTGGGGGGGTAGGGGTCATGGTGAGGGGACCCCTTTCTCTGGCTGGGTCTAGGGGAGCCAGTGCCAGCTGCTCCTCCACTTCTGCTGCATCGGGTTAAATAACGTGCCTGGGTTGAGCATCCTCCGCTCGGCATCTCGTGCTGGGTTTGCCAGCTGCCAGGAGGGAGGGAAGGGGAGGGACGAAGCGGCTGCCAACACGGTAATAATTTTTTTTTTTTCTTAATTAGGGGAAGGAATAAATATAAAAGGAGGAGGGAAAGGGGAAGGAAGAAAAAAAAAATAGAGACGAGGACACGGACACACACAGAAGACTCCTCTTTTCTTGGTGCCTGCACTTATGCCTGGTGGAGCTCGTCCCCAGCCCTCCTGCCAACCTGCTGCCGACCGCTGCCTGCACTGCCCCGCAGAACCCGCAGCTCAACCCCAGCCGGGGGTCGTGGGGACCCCCCCTCCACGCTGCTCTTCCCCCCACCGCCCAGGAGAAGGGCCGCCGCGGGGCTGCCGCCACGCAGGGAGCAAGGTGGGATGCGGGGAACGCGTTGGGTTTGGCCGATGGTCAACCACGGGGCGACGCGTGGTCCAGCCGGGCGGCAGATGCTGCCGTACTGCGTTCTTCATCTCGATATCCCATTTCACCTCCGCACCGGTGGAAAGTAAGAGGAGAGCTGAGCCGGCATGGGGATGCCCAGAGCTTTTTCCCATGGGATACAGGCACGGGGGGCACAGGGCATCCTCCTGCCCTGCAGCGGTGGATGCTTAAAACTGGTGGTCCCCCTGGTCCTGCTACGGGGAGGTTTGTCCTTGTCACCGACCCTGCCGGGAGGACAGCATCACGCTGCAAGTTTTTAGGTGGTTTTTTTTTTTTTTTTTTTTTTTTAGCGGATCAGCTTGTAGCGGTGCTGACTCTGCAGCGCTGGAGGCAGAGTGGGGGCTGAAGTGTGGGGGGGGTTCTTGCTAAGTTGGATGAAAAAAGGACTTTGCTGCTGCCTGGTACTGCAGCTTGGAGCCCAGCCCGTCCCGCTGCCCGGCTGGCAGTTGGGCTCAAAGGTGCTGGGGATAAGGGGGATTTTGGGGGTTGTTTGAGCAGCTGCTCCCACGGAAACCTCATTTGGGGACAGCTGCCAGAGGGGTCGGAGGTCCAGCATGGGGCTGGGGTGTCCCACCACGGGGGAGCCCTCCCCATCCATCCTGCAGAGCCTCCGGCTGGGTCCTTGTCCCAAGGAGGTTGCAGTCAGGTTAGGAGTGGAAAGGGAAACTGAGGCACAGGGCTGGGCAGAGGCTTGCACAGAGGCGCAGGGGTCCGGCTCCCCCCTCTCCTGCCTGCTCCCATTCCATGGGGACGTTTTCAGGGATAAAGCTGCCCTGTCCCAGTTTGGGGTGGCTGCAGGGCTCCGCTGCATCTCCCCATCCTCCCCCGGCTCTTGGCTCCATCCCCCAGCTCTGCCAGTGTCCCGCTGCAGGGGACAGGGGGGGCTGGGGGAAAATAGAAACATCTTACAGGATTTTCACGGCTTTTCCTTGCCCAGCAGCCCCCGTGTGAACCCCAGAGCCCCCGTGGGGTGCCCCGGGCTGGGGTAGTTTGCTGCAGTCCCCCTCCCGAAGCCGGAGCATTTTGTCCCCGGGATGAAGGGGCTGCCCTTGAGCATCCTCTCCGGGGACCGTTTTTGTCCAAAGCCACCTCCTCTCCCATCCCGCTGACTTTTCCCATCTCAGTCCAACCCAGGACCTGTTGCTCTTCCTTTCAGCTGCCGGAGGGGTGGGAAAAAACTCCCTTTGCCCCAGCCTGGAGCCTTTTCCAGCTGCTGGGTGCACGCACGGCAGCGTGAGGGGGATCAGGATGCTTGAGGGCTGCTTTTCAGGGAATGGGTTTAGACTGGGGAAACTGGGAGACTGGGTGATCCTGTGCTGGGAGGGAGGAACTGCGAGTCCACTGGTGAGCGTGCAGAGGGGCTGTGGAGTCCCGGCTTAGTGGGTCCCACATGAGCGGTAGTGCTGCTGGTGGTCTGGGGACCCCCCCCATGCTCCACCCCCCATTTCTCCTGTCCCCACCTCATGCCTCAGTTTCCCCACCAGAGCCCCAGAGCCGGGAAAGGCAGGGATGGGTGGGCAAACCTTCATGTGGGTGTGCAACATGCTTGCCCAACATGTGCTCACATGTCCCTGGGGGTTCCTCCAGGGTCTGCCCCCACCCTCACTTCTTCGTGGGGGGCTGTATCGCCCCAGGCACCCTCCCTGGGCTCCCCCGGCCCCACTGCTGCGGGGAGGGGGTGCACGTCTCCACATCCCAGCCCTGCAACAAGGAACCCCTTTCTCCCTGCTGGGATGGGGGGCTGAGTGGCTCCAGCAGCCGGAGGGACCCCCCCGTTCCCCCCACCTGCTTCCGGCCTTTTAAGCTCTGCCAGCGGCTGCTGCCAAGAGGCTGCCGGCTGCTTCCCACTGCATCAACTGCTCCCAGGGGAGCTGGCGTGTCCCCCGGCACCGTCCCGCTCTGGGGACCCCTCTGAGCACAGCTGCACCCCACGGACATCCAGGGGAGGGGCTGGCTCCCAGACCCCAGTTTGCAGCAAGAGAGGAGAACCGATGTGGCAGCAGCCACGTGTGGGATGGTGAGGGCACAGATGGGGATGTCGGTACATCCCGGGGGTGGCGGTGGGGTGTCCGAAGGCCTTTGCCAGTGGGGATGGGGCTGCCTGCTCATGCCTGGAGCTGGGCCAGGCGCTGCCTGTGGCTGCTGACTCATTCTGCAGCTGAGCATCCCTGGAAAGCCACCGCTCCACTGCCTGCCCCCCCTCCGGCTCGCTGCGGGCTGGCAGGGCACCTTGTGAGCCGGGATGAGCAACCATCACGTGGAGGGGATGAGGGGGCTGGGGAGGAGAAAGCCCCTCGCCAGAAATGGAAGGGATCCGACCCTCGGCCATCCCCTTGCAGCATCTCCTGCCTTTCACCCTGGACCAGGTGCTGCAGCCCCAAATCACCTCGGCCCCGTGTTCAAGGAGCTGCCTCGGAAAGCGGGGCTGAGCTCAGGGGAGAACAGAAGATGACTCCTGTCCCAAAATAGACTTCAGCTCCATTTTCCACCTAGTTTCCCATGGAAATGGAGGTTAGATGGCCGCACCGCTCGCCCGTGTGCCTGCGCCTTGGTCCGTCCCCAGCAGCTCCAGAGCTCCGAGGTCTCGGAGATAATGGAGCCCCGTGAGCTGCTGCCATCCCCCCCGCTGACCTTTTTGTCTGCCTTTCTCTAGTCCTGCTCCCAGCTTTTCCTTCACAGGGTGTGGGCTGAAAACTTTTCCAGGAAAAAAAAAACAAAAAACCAACCAAAATTCCAACTCCAAACATGGTCCAAGAGTCTCCTGCCATCACAGGACTCCAGGATCTCAGGGCATCGCCCACGGGCAGGGTGAAACTGGATTTAACTCTCTCTGCATCCCATTCCCGGTGCCAGGGATAGGCATGGGATGGGGGCAGACACCTGCTCACCCCAGTTTGGCCCATTCCTGCCGAGTTTTAGCACTAGAATTGCCTCCCTGGGGCTTCATGGCTGCTGCTCACACCACTGCGGTGCCTTGGGAACGGTAAGAAAAGGCACCCGCGACAAAAGTCTTCCGCGCTTGGCCGCCCGGGGGGACGGCAGCCACCCCCCCGCGCTGGACCCTGGCCATGGGCAACCGAGCGGGAGGGTTTTGTGCCTCGCTCCAGAGCTGTGGGGCTGAATTCAAATGATCTGGCCCATGCGGAGAAAAGCCCTGGCTTGGCTCTGGCACCACTGGCCGTGACCTGGGAGATGGGGCTTTGGCTGCCCCTGCTGAGCTGCTGGGAAAGGGGTGGTCCATGGTGGGCACATGATGGTCTATGGCCACATGATGGTGGTGGTGCTAGGGGCTGTACATCTGTGGATGCATGGAGCTAGGGGCTGTACGCCCATGGTGCTTGGTGCCAGGGGCTCTGCATGCATGGTGCTAGGGGCCATGCATGCATGGTGCATGGAGCTAGGGGCTGTACGCCCATGGTGCTTGGTGCTAGGGGCTGTGCATGCATGGTGCATGGTGCTAGGGGCCATGCATGCATGGTGCTAGGAGCCGTATGCCCATCGTGCTTGGTGCTAGGGGCTGTGCATGCATGGTGCATGGTGCTAGGGGCCATGCATGCATGGTGCATGGAGCTAGGGGCTGTACGCCCATGGTGCTTGGTGCCAGGGGCTCTGCATGCATGGTGCATGGAGCTAGGGGCCATGCATGCATGGTGCTAGGAGCCGTATGCCCATCGTGCTTGGTGCTAGGGGCTGTGCATGCATGGTGCTTGGTGTCAGGGGCTGTACATTCATGGTGCATGGAGCTCGGGGCTGTATGCCCATGGTGCTGGGTGCCAGGGGCTGTGTGTGCATAATGCATGGTGCCAGGGGCCGTGCATGCATGGTGCATGGTGCCATGGGCTGTGCATGCATGGTGCATGGTGCCAGGGGCCGTGCATGCATGGTGCATGGTGCTAGGGGCTGTACACCCATGGTGCATGGTGCTAGGGGCTGTGCATGCATGGTGCATGGTGCTAGGGGACATAGGTCCCTGGTGCGTGGGGGCAGGGGTTGCATGCCTGTGGTGCTTGGGGCTGTACATTCATGGGGCCAGGGGCCGTGGGTGCAAGGGCTGGGGGCTGTATTCACAGCCTTGCCCTGGTGCATTGGTCCCATGGGCAAGCTCAGGGAGGACCGTTCGCAGAGGGAGGCAGGCGATGGGGACAGCCTCCCATCAGGCTGGCTGGCCCTGGCAGCCAGCAACCTGGCCCAGGGAGTGCTGTGAAGGTGCCAAATCCGCTTCTGTGGCTGCCGAAATCAATGCAGCACAAAGAGCTCATAAATTCAAAAGCTGCTCCGAGTTGCCGACTTGCTGCGCTCCCGGCCCGGGGAACCTTATGGTGCATCCCCGGTACAGGGGGGCTGGGGAAACCCTCCAGACCCCTGAGGAACCTCTGCAGAGGGGGTACCATGGGGGCTGTGCTCCCCTGCACCATGCAGGGGCATCTCCCCTCATCCCCAGCATCAGCCTCCTGTCCAGATGTCTGCAGGAGGCCGTGGGCAGCTGGACCCCCTCCAGGACATGCCCAGTGTCCCCAGCAGCCCCTTGTGCCGCTCCCCACGGAGGGCTGGGGACAGCAGTACTAGCCACTGGGCTCTCCTTTCAGCGCCGGTCCCCAGCCCGCTGGCGAGAGCCCTTTGTGCCAGGCAGCCTTGGGAGAGGCCGGGGACATAATGGCTGCTTTGCTTGGTCCCAGTTTTCCCAGCCTGCGCGCAGGGAACCTCTGGCGTGAGCTGAATGGCAAAGAGAACCCCTCCTGCTCCTTCCCTCCCCCCTCTGCCCCATGCTTTGTGTGCCCTCAGCCATCCCCCCGGCAGCTCGCTGACCTCAACCCCCTCTACACACCCCGTCCCTGTCCCCCCGCACGTGCATGAGCTCACGCACACGCATGTGCACGCCTGCACGTGTGCAGGCTGCAACACGCATGCAGGAGCACGAGCGCGCACACGCACGCCCTGCTTGCACGCTCGCCTCCCCAGCCTGTTCGCTGCTTCTTCCCTGCTGAACACCAGCTATTAAAAAAACCCAACACAATCTTGCGGAGGTTTTTGACGGTGATCGCGCAGCCCCCGGTCTGGCATCGCCTCCCTGCTGGCCAGGGCCAGGCTCTGGGCTCAGACTTTCTGCGCTGTCAGGGCCAGGCTGGGATCTGCTGTCTCCAGAGGACCCACCTCCCTGGGAAGACTGGTGGGGCTGGATGGGACCCAGTGGCGCCCAGCCAATGGTCCTGGTTGGTCATGATGTCTCCTTCCGCCTGTTAAGCAGGGCACATTTTCTTCTCTTCCCTCTCCTTTCCACCATCCAAAGTCCAGGTTACTCTGTGGCCGTGCTGGTGCCAGGCTCTCCCTCTGTGCCCCGCCACCCCATCCCCACACGCGTGGGCTGGGGTCTCTCCTGGACCCCTCCTCCTCATGCAGCAAAGGGACAAAACTCAGGTTTTTGATGAGTCTTTGGATCTGAAGCACAGCTGGTGGCTTTTCTTCCTCCCTTTGCAGGGCAGAGGATGGCCGCAGCCCTCCCGCTGCTGCTGCTCTGGGTGTTTATCCCCACGGTGGTCTCGGAGGTGTTTGGCCCTGGAGATGGCACAGGTAACGCGGCATCATCACGGCATCATGCACTGCTCCCTGCCCTGTGGGTGCGCTGCGGCAGGGGTCCCGGGGTGGGGGGCGGGGATGAACACCCCATGCTGGTCCTGCTCATGGTTCCTCTCTTCTCTCACCCAGAGGACCTCAAAGCGCTGCAGGTCTCCATCCCACGCCACCCAGTTTTGGACGCCGTGCTGGCAGGCGACATCACCATCCCCTGCCTCATCACCTACCTCGGCCCCCAGCCCACCCCTGGCACTGCCGGCCGCCGCGCAGTCCTGGGAACCCCCCGGGTCAAGTGGACCTTCATCTCTGAGGGCAGGGAGGTGGAGATCTTGGTAGCTCGGGGGGACAGGGTGAAGGTGAGCGAGGACTATCGCCTCCGTGCCTCCCTGCCCATCTTCCACCAGCGCTACACCAACGCCTCCCTGCTGCTCACCGAGCTGCGGCCCAATGACTCGGGGATCTACCGCTGCGACGTGCAGCATGGCATCGAGGACGGCCACGACATCCTTGACGTCAAAGTCAAAGGTACCTCAAGGTGGGGAGCGGTGGGAATCGGGGCGGGGGGCACCCAGGTGTCCTCTGCTGGCTCAGCAACTCCCTCCTACACCTGGATGCAGATGCACCCATGCAGTGGGAGGTTGCTGTAAAGGTGTACCTGGGTGCAGTGGGGGCTGTGCTGCTGCAATGGTTCACCCAGGTGCAGATACACGCGTCTGGGTGGGGGGCTGCTGCAAAGGTGCATCTGCGCCCATGCAGGGGGGACAACACACACGGCCCCTGCTGCAGTGGTGCACCTGAGTGCAGATGCACCCATGCAGTGGGGGGCTGCTGCAAAGGTGCACCTGGGTGCAGATGCACCTGTGTGGGTGGGGCGCTGCTGCAATGGTGCACCTGAGTGCAGATGCACCCATGCAGTGGGGGCTGCTGCAGTGGTGCACCCGGGTGCAGATGCACCCATGCAGTGGGAGGTTGCTGCAATGGTGCACGCAGATGCGGATGCACGTGTGTGGTTGGGGGGCTGCTGCAATGGTGCACCCGGGTGCAGGTGCACCCTTGTGGGTGGGGGCTGCCGCAAAGCCCCTCGCCCACGCCCATGTCCCTCCCCACAGGGGTGGTGTTTCACTACCGGGAGGGCTCCATGCGCTACGCTTACACCTTCGCCGAGGCGCAGGAAGCTTGTGCCAGGATCGGCGCCCACATTGCCACCCCCGAGCAGCTGTACGCTGCCTACCTCGGCGGCTACGAGCAGTGTGATGCTGGCTGGATCGCTGACCAGACCGTCAGGTGGGCACCACCACTGTGTGGGCATCGTGCCCGTTGCCTCCCTTTCCATCCTCCCGCGAGTCACCAGCCCTCCCCTCTGCTTTCCTGCCCCAGGTACCCCATCCACACACCCCGTGAGGCCTGTTATGGAGATATGAATGGCTTCCCCGGGGTGAGGAATTACGGGGTGGTGGACCCAGAGGACATGTACGATGTGTACTGCTACGCCGAGGACCTCCCAGGTACCTGCGGTGCTGCCAGCCCTGTGTGCCCTCCCCCGCTTCGGTGGCTGCTCTAACTCGCCCCCATAACCCTCTGTAAAACCCAAGTGCAAAAGCTGCTCTGAGCTGCAGGCGTTGGCTCCAGAACCTCTGAGCTCTGCAAAACTTTGGGCACTTTGATGCATGCAAGCGCAGGGGCTTGCCGCGCTGCTTCCCAAAGCGTCTCTCGTTTGGTTTTGCGGGATGCGGGATTGTCCTGCCCACCAGCCAGTGCCCATCTGTGGCCTCAGGGCTGGAGGGTGCTCAGCCAGGCTGGCAGTGTGCCGTGGGTACTGCGCTGCGTGGTGTTTTGGGGTTCGGGCAAGCCGACACTGCGTTTTGCATGCACTGGGGTGCTGCATGTCCTGCATCCTGCCTGGCTGGCTGTGTGCGGGGTGGCTGGTCCCTCCTTCGGGCCCCGATGGGGGTCCCCCTCCAACGGCTGCTGTGGGATTGGTTGGGGTGATGCCAGGCAGGGATGCGGTGCAGTCGGTGCGTGGGGCGAGAGGCGCTGGGATGGGGACACCAGTGCAGTGATGGGGGCTGGCACGCAGCGTGCCTTGGGATAGCGGTCTCCATCCCTTCTCAGCATGAAACGCCACCACAGGGTCTGCTGGGCTTGTAGGTCCCTTTAGAAATATCCAGTATGTGGATTGCGCTGTGCAGGGCACCGAGTTGCTCCTCTACAGTCCTTTTCATGGATGCTTTAAAGTCTCAGCTCTGTCAGCGAGGGCAGGTACCCAGTGTGGCACGGGGGCTGCAGCCATGCCCACGCTGCTGTTGTTGTGTGCATGTGCCAGGAGACCGGAGGCAGGCAGGGATGCAGGTAGGGCCCTCCAGCCCCCAGTTCTCCTTGTGAGGACCACGCTGGAGGTCTCCAACTCCAAGCCAGCTCCTGGGGTCGTGCAGAGAGTGGAGGAGGCGAGGGGGCTCCCTGAGCCCATGCCCCCCTCCCCAGCTCTGACGCCTGTCTCCTTCCTCTCTTCGCAGGGGAGATCTTTTTGGAGACAGCCCCAGACAAATTCACGCTGGAGGAGGCGGCGGCGCGCTGCCGGGCACTGGGCACGGAGCTGGCGAGCACGGGGCAGCTCTACGCCGCTTGGAGTGCGGGGCTGGACGCCTGCAGCCCCGGCTGGCTGGCCGATGGCAGCGTCCGCTACCCCATCGTCACCCCCCGGGAACGCTGCGGTGGGGCTTTGCCGGGCGTCAAAACCATCTTCCTCTTCCGCAACCAGACGGGATTCCCCGATGCCCAGAGCAGATACGATGCATACTGTTTCCGAGGTAAAGAGGGGCACCCCCAGCCCCATGGGTACTCCCAGGCAGGGACCAGCGTGAGGTTTCGGGAAGCCTCCGGGCAGGGGTCTGGGTGCCCGGTGGGTGCAGGGTGCCAGCTCCAGCCCACCCATGCGCTGCACGTGGGGTGCAGCAGAGCTGGGAGGTCCTGCAGGCTTGGGATCGCATCGGGATCCCCGCGTGCTCTCCATGCCATGCACCGTGATATTGCGATAGAGCAGGGGTGATTTGTTTCAGTCGTGCACATCAGCCTGCTATAACAGGTTAGGGATGCTTTGCATGGTCTTCATGTTGCGTGCCACTATATCGTGACAGGGGAGTGATAACCTGCATGGTCCTGATATTGCATGCCGATAGATTGTGACAGAGGAGAGATGCTCTGCATGGTCTCAATAGTGCATGCTGATATATCGCGACAGAATAGGGATGCCCTGCATGTCCTCAGTACTGCACACTGCTCTATCGCGACAGAACAGGGATGTCTTGCGTGGCACTGTTGGTCTATGTGAGCTGCGTGGGCATGGCTCTGGGATGGTTCATGCTGGCCAGGGAGGCATTGCTGGGTCCCTGCGAGGCTGCTGGTGGGCAATATGTCCCAGCGGTGACAAGGACCCGAGACCCGCGGGCAACGGCGCTGAGCTGCCGGGGTGCCCTGCGCGCTGGTGGCCGTGAGCGATAAGCCAGGAGGTGATGAGCAAGGATGGAGAGAGGCAGGGATAACGGGCAGGGAGGGAGGAAGAGCAGCTCCTCTGTTCCTCCTTCCTGGTCCCACATCTCTGTGCATCCCCTGGTCCCATATCTCTGTGCATCCCCTCGGGGGCTGGTGGGGTGGGGAGGCTCTCCCCTGGATCGACTGGATGCCACGCATCTCTGTGCCTCAGTTTCCCCACCTCTTGGCAGGGAAACCCATGGGTTAGGCAGGATGGACCCGTCCCATGAAGCCGCCACCCCTGTAACCTACTAACTCCCCACGCACGTCTGTACTCCCTGAGATGGGGATGGGGGTGTGGAGAAGGACCCCCCAGGGTGGGGGTGCCAGCGTGCATTGAGGTTTAGGGTTTGCTGGAGGGGGAGGAGGAGAAGAGGGGAGAGCTGCTGTCGGGAAGGGCAGGGATGAGCAGAAAATGCTGCGAGTGTAAAATTCGGCGCTGCCTGGCCACCTGCCGAAGCCACCAGCCTTGGCCCGGCAGCTGTGGGGGGAGCTGGACTGGAGCAGCTGTGGGGGGAGCTGGACTGGAGCACGGCGCTGGGGCCAGCGCAAGTGGTGTAAATCAGCATCGCCTTGGGGAAACAGGGCTCAGGGTCTGACCCTGCTGCCTGCTGCCAAGCCCCACAGCCCGCAGTGCCTGGGGAGGGCCCGATCCTGCCCTGTGCTGACCCTGCTAGAGGGGAAAGAAGAGGTCGAGGAGAGCTGGGTCCCCGCCCGGGTGCCAGGCTGTCCCCAGGGCTCCAGCCCCACGCCGGGGCAAGGGCATCTCTGCCTGCCACGGGGCCAGGCCAGGGCGGTAATATCCCACTTTCTTTCTGCCCACAGAAGGGACAAACTCTTTCCCTGAGGCTGCAGGAAAATACGGAGCCCGAGAGCCCGAGGGCCTCCAGGAGATTGTTACAGTGGCAGAAAAGCTGGAGGAGCTGCAGCTGCCCAAAGCGCAAGTGGAGATTGAGTCGCGAGGGGCTATATACGCCGTCCCTTTCTTTAAGGACCCTGAGCTGGAAAAGCCGAGCCCGTCCCCCGAAGACGCACCAGGGCCAGGGGCCCAGCACCCCCCGCTAGATACCTCCGTGTCCTCAGGTCACCCACTGCGTCCCCCTTCCCCACGGCCCCGGCCGTCCCCCAGCCAGGCGTCCCGCTTAGCTGTGCTGCAAAACTGGGGAGCCCAGCCCCTGTGGTGGCAGGGACAGCTGGGGACAAGCCAAGCAGCCAGTGCCAGGGTTCGGGGTGCAGAGAAGAGCAGCAGGGATGGAGGTGCCAGGATGGCAAGGAGAGGTCAGAGGCACCCATGGGTGCTCGGGTCACCCCAGCCATCCCCGTCCCGGAGCACCCATGGCCAGGGCACCGGTGTCTTGGTGTAGGGTTGTGCACAAGTCCCTGGCGTGGGGACATCTGCCTGTCCCTCCCTCGGCCGGGGTCCAGCATGCAGGGTCAGCGCCGGACCGTGGTTTAGCCGTGTAAAGAGCCGGAGCAGGGAGATGGTGGCCGCAGGGAGAGGAGGCCAGATGCGGCAGCGAGGGGCTGAGTGTGGGCCCTGCCACAGGGAAGCCTGTGCCAGGGCTGGGCTTGGCAGTGGCCGAGCCAGAGCTCAGTCTGCCGTGCCGATTCAGCGGGGACAATGTCACGCAGGCTCGGGGTCATTTTTGTCTCCCTGGGCATCTTTGCGCTGGCGTCGCCACCCTGCCCCCAGCTCTGCCCACCGTGGGCAGGATCTGCAGCGCTGGCGGGCGATGCCGGTGCCGGTGCCCCGCGGTCTGGCTGGCTCCCCGGTGCCGGTGTCTCACCGCCTTTCTGCCTTGCCCTTTGCAGAGGAGGAACAGGGAGCAGCGCTGGGCAGGGACCCTGGCAGCACATCGGCGGAGACCCCCGGCAGAGGGCAAGACCCCAGCCAGCCCACGGAGCCGGATGGAGCTGCTGGCACACAGACACCCTCCATGTCCCCCCAGGCGGGTGCAGAGGGACCCACCAGTGCCCCGTCCCCATCGGGGGCCACAGCAGGTGATGCAGAACCTTCCGAAGGGTCTTCCCAGCCGCCCAAGCCCACTGACCCCACGCGTCACCCCGACCGGCCCCAGGATGCTGTGGGGCGCCCAGCCCACACTGCCAGCCCCGGGGCACCTGGGCACCGGGTGATGTTGCCGATCAGTGCCACTTCTGCCACCTCGACAGATAGCCAAGAGCCTGGTGGGATCCCCCGCAATGGCCACGAGTCCGGTGGGGTGAGCACCCCCACCGCTGAGGATGCTGAGCTCTCGGGAGATGTGGTCGAAAGTCTTGGGGTGTCCCCACTGCCCCCTGCCCCCTCGCAGCCACAGGAGGAGGGAGAGGAGCAGTCGGGGGCCCTGTGGCTCCCCTCGCCTGCGGCCCCGGGGGACGGGAGCACTGTCCCCGTGGCAGAGGCAACAGCGGTCACACCGTGGCACGAGGAGGTGCCTGGCAGCAGCAGCGTGCCGGCCACGGGAGGCGAGGATGCTGTGCCACGACCCCCCGGTACTGACAGCGTGATGCCCACTGCATCGTCAGAAGAGGAGGAGGAGGAGGAGGAAGCGGAGGAAGGGCAACCCGCTCCCTCCGTTGCAACCGTGGAGGGTTTCCTTGCAGCCGTTCCCGGAGAACCAGGTGGGACCCGCAGGGATGGCCTCACCTCTCCCCGTACCAGCGGTTCCGGGGTGACCCTGGCTGGGACCCCATCGGGGGACCCAGCCCCCAGCACGGCCGCTCCCCTGCCTGCCCTCCCCACCGAGCGGGCCAGTGTCGGGGCGGGCAGCCGCTCGGCCGGGGGTCCCCGCCGTGCCACCCTTGCCCTCGGGGCAGCCCTCCTGGCTGCTCTGTGGCACTAGAGAAAGCCAAGACCTTTCCTTCACGCTGCGCTTCCCTCTGTCCGTCCGTCCGTCCGTCTGTCTCTCCTCTCTCTCTCCATCCTCCTCAGCTGGGTAAGGGAAGGTTACAGGTCCGGAGAAGCACATATTTGTCAAACAAATTGGTCCGAGCTCCGCATGCACTTAAATCTCTTCTACTTCTGTGAAGTGTTTTAATGACTGTTTCCATGAAAAAACAAAAAACAAAAAAACAAAAAAAAAACCACCAACAAAAAAGAAAATCTAAAGAAGGCCCCAAACCCTACTCTGACTAACAGTGATACTAATAAAGGGAATTAAAAGCTTTCTAGAACAAGCATCTCGGCTAGCTCTTCCCTTCGTCCTTGCGCCTGCTGCCTCGCTGCCCGCCCACGTGCCTCCCCCACTGACGAACTAATCCCCCGGTCCCCCCAAACCTGCGTCGTGTCCCCCGGGAGCGGGGTGGCTGGGACCCTGTGTCAAGGGGGTGGGTGGGATGCGGCTGCTTTGCATCCTCCATGTGGCCCCTCCGGGGATGGCTCCCCCCGTGCTGCCCCAGGTGGAGGGACAAGGGCTGAGTGGTGTGAGCCAGGGAGGGGGGGGAGGCTTCCTACCCCCCGGAGCTGTGGGGGGCACCCATGGGTCATGGGGTTCAGAACCCCGCCAAAAGCAGCCGCCTCATGCAGTCCTTGATGGCCAAGTGCCCCGAAATTGCTGTGGCCCCCCAGGGAGTGCAGCACCCCCCCCCCGGCCCAGCCCTGCTCCCCCCACATGGGGACTGAGACAGGCGGGCTGTGGGTGCACAAACCGCCACAAGCGAGTGTCACCCACCCCCCAGCGCCCACGCTGGGATGCTCCCGGCTCCGGTGCCTCTTACAGCAGCCAAGCCCTTGCCCTATCTGCCCTCCCAGCTCCCTGCACCGAGGGGACTGCACGGGGTCTCTGCTCCCCTTGGCCTGGCAGTGCCGTGGCGCCGAGGATGCTCCGTGGCGGGTGGCCGGATCACGGGGCGGCTGCCTTTGCCCTGGCCAGGAGCGATGCTCAGAACGTGCCGTTTGTGTGGTGGGAGAGCCCTAAATAGCTCATCCCGCTCCATGCCTCGGTCTGCTGGGGGTGAGCTGGATGTCCCGAGTGCCCCGCCAGGGAGGTGGTGGTGCACGGGGATGGGTGAGGATGGCAGCGTTGTCCTTGGCACAGCCCCACCAAGCCAAGGACCATGAAATGGGGCATCATTAGGCTGGAGGGTGTCAAGGACTTTCCATCTCCACTCTGCCAGCGCTGGCGGCAGCCCTTAATCACACTCTTGAGCCAGGGCTGGGAGCACACGATGTGCTCCGGGCACCTTAATGACCGTAACGGGCTGATGGAGATGTGCGGGTTGGGGACGGCGCCGGCTGAGTTATCAGCCCTGGCCAGGCTGAAGGTGACAAGAGAGGGACAGGCGCAAGGCTCACCTTGCTGCCAGGCTGAGGACGTGCGGCCGGGATGTGCTGAAGGGTTTGTCCTTTGCACGTTCCCCTCCTAAAACACATTTGCTTCATCGTGCCAGGGGACAGCAGGAGCCGTCTCCGGGTGGCAGGAGCAGGCCAGGGGCTGGCACGGCAGCGAGCCCACTGATGCAGAGGGCAAGAGCATCCAGTTCATGTCCCCGTGCCCTGGGGGGAGGCCAAAGCCCCAGGTCTCGCCAGCTCTGGGCCAGGGCGGTGGAGCTGTGCGCATCCCATAGACCAAGGGCAGACGGGACGGCTCTGGCCACATCACCGTGTGCCCCACCGAGTCCTTCTCCTGCCCCAGACTTGGTGCCTTCAGTGGTCAGATCAGCGACCTGATCGCTATGGGGCTCCTCAGCACAGAGAGGAGGTTTTAACGATGCTGGGCACTAACGATGTCCCCAGCTCCGTGGTGAGGAAGGCTGCGTGTGCCTTGCAGGTGGCTGCATCCCCAACCCCTGCCTGAACGGAGGGACCTGCACGGAGGACGGCGCCCGCCTCGCCTGCCTGTGCCTGCCCGGCTACGGAGGCAGCAGCTGCGAAAGACGTGAGTCCCCAAGTCCCACCGCGGCCCCTGCCGAGCCCCTGCTGCAGCCTCGGCCCAGGAGACATAAATGTGGGGAAATGAGGTTTTGGGGTTGGGCTGGTGAGCTGGGCTCCCTCCCCTTGACCCTCTCCTCTCTCCCTCCTCACTCCCCGCTGTGGCTCAGCGCTGGAGAAGTGCAGCCCCGGCTGGGACAGCTTCCAGGGAGCCTGCTACAAGCACTTCTCCACCCGGAGGAGCTGGGAGGATGCGGAGGGCCAGTGCAGGCATTATGGGGGACACCTGGCCACCATCCTGACACCCGAAGAGCAGGACTTCATCAACGGTAAGTGACATTGCTGCATCCCCCCTCCCCAACCCCCAGCCCTCTGCCCAGGGGACCCTCAGCATCCCTCGGAGCTGGGCTTTGAGTTTTAAACTCTGAGCCCTGCCCCGCTGTGCTGAGGTGGAGGCAGGCACAGTCGAGGGAAGGCAAAGAAAGCAAAGAATCAAGGAAATAGATACGATGGGCTGACCAAAGCGTGGTTAGATGCCCACTGGCCACTTGGCTAGTGAGAGGTAGGGGAAACGTGACAGAGAGCAGGATCGCTGGGCTGAGGGAGGATGGATGGATGGACATGTAGATGGACACATGGCAGGTAGATACTGAGGATGGATGGATGGACATGTGGATGGACACATGGCAGGTAGATACATGGATAGACATGGGAGCAGGTAGATAGATACACAGACATGGGAGAAGGTGGGTAGGTACATGGATAGACACAGAAGAAGATGGATAGATGCATGGATAGACACGGGAGCAGGTGGATAGCTACACAGATAGATGTAGGAGCAGGCAGATGGATACATGGATAGACATGGGAGCAGACAGATAGATCCATGATGGGTGGACAGACCTGGCAGAGGGCTGGACACGTGCAAATAAATTTGAAGTCAAAGCCACAACCTGCCTGAAAGCAGATGTGGGCGGAGGGGCGGGGGGGGGGGGGGGGGAATGCAGAGTGAGGCAGAGCAGGGGACAACGGCGGTGGGGACCGGGCAGAGAGCGAAGAGGCTTGGAGGGATGTGAGGGTGACAGACAGGCAGGGTCAGGCAGGAACAGGCAGGGACAGGCAGACACCTGCAGGGCCAGGCAGGAACCGGCAGGACCAGGCAGGAACAGTCAGGGACCTGCAGGGTCAGGCAGGAACTGGCAGGGCCAGGCAGGGCCAAGTAGGAACAGTCAGGGACCTGCAGGAACAGGCAGGGGAAGGCAGGAACAGGTAGGGACCTGCAGGGCCAGGCAGGGGCAGGCAGGGGCAGGCAGGAACAGGTAGGAACAGGTAGGGACCTGCAGGGGCAGGCAGGGCCAAGTAGGAACAGTCAGGGACCTGCAGGGACAGGCAGGGGCAGGCAGGGCCAAGTAGGAACAGCCAGGGACCTGCAGGGACAGGCAGGGGCAGGCAGGGGCCGGTAGGAACAGGCAGGGACCTGCAGGGACAGGCAGGGACAGGCAGGGGCAGGCAGGGACAGGCAGGGACCTGCAGGGACAGGCAGGGGCAGGCAGGGACAGGCAGGGACAGGCAGGGCTGTGGGGACACAGGGCTCTGCCGCCCTCTCCCGGCCAGCCCCGTTCCGCCGCTCCCCGGGGGTGCAGGGTGGGGGGGTCCCGCTGTGACCCCTGGTCCCCAGAACCTCCCTGCACCCCCAGATGGGGACACCCCCACCTCCCCGCACTCACCCCCAACCTCCCCGAATTCAGCCTCCATTTGCCTTGAGCCCCCTCCTGACAGGCAGTGTTGGGGGGCCTGGCTGTGCCCCCCACCCCCAACACTCCCCTGCCCCCCCAGACCAGTACAGGGAGTACCAGTGGATTGGCTTGAACGACCGGACCATCGAGGGGGATTTCCAGTGGTCCGATGGGAGCCCTTTGGTAAGTCGGGCTGCCAGCCCTCGTGTGCCCCCCCCAAGGAGAAGACATCCCCCCTCTGTCAGACACCTCGTCATCCTTCTCCATCGCCTGGGAACATGCCGGCGGGATGGGTCTGAGCATCCTTAGGGGTGCCAGCGCTGAGCCAGACCCCAGGGTTTGGGGTCCCAAGGCCATGCCAAGGGGCATGGAGGTGGGACCCCATTCCTGATGGGGGGGTCACGGCCAGGAGGCTGCGGATGGGTGCATGCTGGTGTGCCCCCCCACCCTGCCTGGCTTAAAGGGTGTGCTGGGGTGCCCTGTGCACCCCATCCCACCTGTCCCCCCAGCTCTACGAGAACTGGCACCACGGGCAGCCCGACAGCTACTTTCTCTCCGGGGAGAACTGCGTGGTCATCGTGTGGCACGACGGGGGCCAGTGGAGCGACGTGCCCTGCAACTACCACCTCTCCTACACCTGCAAAATGGGGCTGGGTAAGCCGTGTCCCCCCCCCGCCTCAGCCCTGCCCCCCTGCCCCAGGCAGGGGGGCTACACCCCTCCATGATCTCAAAGTGGGGGTACCCCACCATCCCCGCAGTGGGGAAACGGGTCCTGTGGGGGGGACCTTCAGCTTGTTCAGGGTTTATCAGGGGGGTAGTTTGCTTCAGTTTGGGGGTGTCCCCCCCGGCTGGCTGCAACACCCCCTTGCCCTCTTCCCTCCCCCCCCCCAGTGCAGTGCG
This sequence comes from Falco cherrug, assembly GCF_023634085.1. Lineage (NCBI taxonomy): Eukaryota > Metazoa > Chordata > Aves > Falconiformes > Falconidae > Falco > Falco cherrug. The sequence continues at coordinate 1,249,411 of NC_073715.1, read as the reverse complement.
GGCCACCCCCCTCTGTCACCAACGCTCGCGCCTTCGGCAAACCAAAGCAGCGCTACGAGATCGGCTCCATCACGCGGTACCAGTGCCGCCGCGGCTTCGTCCAGCGCCGCTCACCCATCATCCGGTGCCAGGAGGATGGGACGTGGGAACTGCCCCAGCTAACCTGCCGCCCTGGTGAGCGCGGGGCTCCCCCCAGCTCCCCCTCACCTGCCTTTAGGGCTTTCCCTTCACCTGGGGCTTCTCGTGTCCCCCCTCCAGGCCTGGTTCAGCACCCCCATGACTGAGCGAGTCCCCTGGGCAGAAGCCACCACGTCCCCGGGTCCTGGAGCCGGTGCGGATGGGGACAGCACTGGGACTCCAGCGTGGACCCCAGCGTGGCGTGAAACCTCACTGTATGGTGTCTGCCTCCTTGTTTGTTTTATATCTGTACAAAGAAATCCTAATAACTAAAGATCCCCTGGAAAGGAACCGACAACCACCCGAAATGTAGCACAAGGGCTGTTTTGTTCCTGGAGTCACAACAGAATCGAAATCAAGGCGGGGGGGGGGGACGGGGGACGGGGGGCCGACACCACGGTGATGGCATTGATGTGACAGCATCACCCCCAGCTGCCTTCTCCCACCTCTGGCCCAAGGATCCTCATCCTGTGACACCCTGGTGGGGAGGTGACATGGGGACATCCAACGGTGCTGCAGCTCAGCACCCCACCCTGGGGTGTGGGGGAGCTTTTGCACTTCCCAGCAAAGGCAGAAGCTGCTGCTGTGGGCTTGGAGTGGGTCCGTGTCACCCAACCCCCCCTCTCTGTGGGTATTAAAACCAGTAAACGGATGGTGCAGAGTGGTGGCCTGGTCATTTGGGGCAGCTCCGGCACGGGGGTGCGAAAGGGTAGGCTGCACAGCCCCAAACTGGGGACCATGGCAGCACACACCAGCACCATGGAGCCGGATCACCCCGGCACAGCAGCATCCCCAGGGACCACAGAAATGGGGCGGCACAGCCCTAAGTGCCCCTGCATCCTGGTGGGACTGGGATCGCTCAGGGCTCAGGCTGGGGTGCTGCTCCTGGCCAGCACATTGGGGGACATCTCGCAGGTGCCAGGGGATGCTGGCATCTCCCCACGCTGGTTTTCCCCCTGTGCCGTGCCAGCTTCGGTGCTTTTTATAGTTCTCCCTGGCTGTGTCAAGCAGCAAAACTCAGAAACCCCCGGTGTGCGTCACCAGGAACACTGATAACCCCTGGGACAGGGTGGCCAGGGGGGGCCAGGTTGGCTACTCCCCTGCTTGAGATGGCAAGTCTTTGTCAAATTCCCCTCGTTGAGGGGCCAGATGGTCCCTGGGGGGCGGAGGCCAGGTGAAAGCGTGGCTTTGCCGTGCAGCTTTATTAATTGAGAAGGCGAAACTCCATTAGTCACGCTCGTTAATGCCCGGCCCTCCAGCACACTTGCACCAGCCAGAGTCCTTGCGGCTGCGGGGAGTGAGGATGGGGTGAGTGATGCACCGGGGTTGGGGTGTGGGAAGCCTGTGCTGCCTGCTGGGGGGCTGGATTAGACCCCCTTCCTGGCCCAGCAATGGGTCTGGCTTCTCCAGCGAGTCCCCAGCACCCAAGGAGCCCCGGAGCAGGCTGGGGCATGGGGAGCAGCTGCAGCAGAGGATGGACCAAGCATCCAAACTCAGCTCTATCGCTTGCTCCATTGGAGGATGCCCGAACGACCTGAAATCCCAGGAAGACCCCCCCTGTCATAGCCCCCTCAAGCCCTCCACCGGGGGGATGAGGGCCAGCATCCCACCACCACCATCCCCTCTGCTCAGCCCACCTCTCCGCCCAGCATTCCTACTTCCCCACGAAGCAGTAGGTACCATAGGTCCGCAGCTCCTTGCTGGGAAAGCCAAAGCTGCGGACGCCGGGGTCCGGCAGCCCCCCACAGCGCTCACGGGGGGTGGTGATGGGGTACCGCACGCTGCCGTCCGCCAGCCACCCCCCATCACAGCGATCCAGCTGGGAAAACTTCCAGGCGGAGTAGAGCTGCCCCACTTTGGCGATGGCAGCCCCATGGTTGCGGCACGCTTGCCCAGCCTCCTTGAAGTTTAGGTGACCCCGGATGAAGTAGACCTGGCCTGGGGATGGATGGGGACACGGCAGGTGAGCGGCCACCACAGATGACCTCCTGGGGACAAGCCTGGATGCAAATCCAGGTGGGTATCGGGGCTCAGTGCCACAGTGGGAGGGACAGGGGACCCCAGCACTACCTTGAAGAGCAGAGGTGAAGCAGAAAGCATCGAATCGGTCCTTCTGCTTGTCCCTGGCCCCATAGGTCCGGACACCCGGCAGGAGGAGGCGGCCACCGCATGGCTCCCGTGAGTTGATGATGGGGTAGTGGACAGTCCCATCGAGGATCCAGCCGGCGTTGCACCAGTCCAGACCCTCTGTCCAGGCTGCAGGGCGAGAGGTGGCTCAGCACCGGCACCTCCCTCCTCCCCACTCCTGTGCCCAACAAGGAGAGTTCTGGTGCGGATGAGGGTTGGTATTTTTTTTGTTGTTTTTGATGCTTCACCTTTGTAGAGCTGCTGGTAGGTGGCGAGGCGGGAGTCCTGCTGCTCACAGGCTCGCTTGGCTTCGTGGTAGTTGAATTTGTAGCGCCCGTTGCTGGGCTGGTAGGGGAAGACGATGCCTGGGGACACGAGGACAGGGATGGAAGGTGAAGGAGATGCTCTCCCCGAGGAGGCTTTGACTTATCATCCCCGGGGATTTAGTGCTGAAGATAAAGCTGGGGTACGGGGCATTGCAACAGGGGGCACGACAGGTAGAGGTACCCAGCCATGGACCCCCAGTCCAGCCCAGGGTCCCCTTTCTGCTCTCCCCCAAATCCCCAGGGCATATGGCAGAAGGGAGCCCAGCCTCACCTTCGAGGTGCAGTGTGAGTGAGATGCTCTCATCCTCCAGCCCGTTGACGAGCTGGCAGCGGTAGCGTCCCTCGTCCTCCAGAGTTACATCAGTGATGGTGAGAGAGGCGTCGTAGCGGTGGCTGTGCCGCAGGTGCACCCGTGGGCTCAGTGGCCCGTAGTTCTTGTGGTACAGCCCGTTGGTGATGATGATGATGTTCTCCCGGTAGTTGGCTGGTTCCACCTTGCTCCACTTCACCCGGTAGTTGCGGGGCAGGGCGCGCAGGACACAGGGCAGGGTGGCCGTGGCACCCCGCTGCGTGTGCACCGTGGTGTGGAGGGGCTCCAGCAGGTATTGCAGGTGGGAGGGGGCTGCGGCACACGTGGGCAGCCTCAGCGTCAGCTTACTGCGGAGCATTGCTGCAGCCCCACCACCCCTCAACCCTCATAGGTGCCTCCAGCCTGGTTTCCATCATCCATCCTGGCTTGTTTTCCCCCCTCCTGTAATTGCCAGGATGCACAGCTCAGCCCCTACCCTGGCTGGACCCCCCTCCCCAGAATCACCTCCCTCCTCCAGCACCCACCCCAAACAGCAGCACCCTGCTCTCCCCCTGGGCCCTGCTCCCTACCTGGGCTCCCCGTCGGCCGCTGAAAGATGCTTGATGCTGGGGGTGCCACCAAGAGCCAGAGGGAACTGAGCAGGAGAAGCCGGTGCATCCTTAGAGCTGGGGGCAGGACGGTGCCTGGGGGGGAGGGCAGGGGTCAGGGACGTACAGCGGGACGTATCCCGGCTTTGGTGGGGACCGGAGGACACGTCTGCAGTGCTTGCTGTCAGGGATGCCACGGGGCCAATGGGTGGCCCTGCTCTGTTGGGGGCTCACCCCCATTTACTGTGCAAAGGGGACATCTCGCAGGACATCGAGCCAACAGAACACGCCAACCCTCCTCCCCGGCACCCCCGTGCCTCTTACCGTCCCCAGCTGTGTCCTTTGGGAAGCCACCGTTCCCATCCAACGCCTCCAGCGCACGTCCTGCCCCGCTGCCCACTGTGTCGCCTCTCCGTCACAGCCACCCCATGGTGGGGCTGAAGGCTCTGGAAAGGTCAAATCTGGGAAGAGAGGACACAGGGAGGTGGCGAGCGGGTGCTCCCAGCCGGTCTCTGCCCTGTCACCGTCCTGGGGTGGGCAATGTCCCCACAGCCCCGCGGCCCCACGGTCCCTTGACGCCCGCTCCCATGGCGCGTAGGGGCGGCGAGCACCGGCCGTGCCCTCGCTCCCTGCCCTGTCGCTGTCTCTTCCCGCTTTCTTCTCTTTTTTTTTTTTTTCTTCCCCCCCCCCCCCCCCCAACACCTCCCCGAGGAACGCACAGGGAGGAGGAAGCACAATTTCCCATTGTGAGCGTCTTTCTCTTTATTGTTCTGCTCGGCAAAACACAGCGCGCCCGGCTAACAAACATCTCTTTATTTCCAAGCCACAGTGTCGGGGGATTCAGGGAAAACGCCAGCACCACACAGGGCTCCGGCACCCCCTTGGGCTGGCAAAGCCTCCCCTCGGCATCGGCCCCCAGCGCCGGGTGGTCTCTGCTCCTGCAGACATCAGGGCGAGGGTTAATAGATGGGGAATGGCGGGGGAGACATGAGTCTCTGATGGGGGGATGCTGCTCCCATCCTTTGGGGCTCCCGCAGGTTGCGCAAGTGGGGGGCCCACTGCTCTTGCACCCCACCGGTGTTATCCTGCCCTGCTCAAAAGACCTCACAGAGGCTTCACCGTCATCACCTTAGGGCCGGGATGCTGCCGGGAGCAAAACAGGGCCACACAATGGGGCTGTGTTCTGGGCTCCCTTATCTTCTCCCTCCCCCAGGGTCCATCTCCAAGGGTGGAGGAAGCTCTTCTCAAAGGAAACACAAGACAAGCAGCGTCTGTCCCCGGCACCAAAGGACACAGTGATCCTTAGCTTCTCCGTGGCACGCACGGCACAGAAAACAAACCTCCCTGGGGGGTAAAGCAGCACCAGGGTGGGGGCTGGCTCCTTGGCCCCTTGCCCCCAGCCCCTGTTCCAATTTGGCCGCTCGTACAGACTTCAGTGCAACAACCTGCCCTAACTTTGATGCCAGCAGGCTGGACTGGAAGCCTCTGAGGCTCTCCCAGCTCAAAACAGTCAGTGCTTTGGCTCAGTTTAATAAGCAAAAGGTGATCAGAGCTTTCCTCCCCCCATGCTGAGAAAGGCGAAAGTGCAGCAGCACCGCAAGCTCCTCTCCCGCATCTCCCCCTGGTTGTTCTGTGGGTCCGTGGCTGTTCAGAGAGCACCCGTGATCTCCCTCCATCACGCTTCCCATGCCCGCTGCTGCAAAAGTGGATCCCGATTCGCCCCCCAGCAGCATTCAGCCCCGGGCTGAGTCAGGGCTCCTTGGCACGTGGATGCCCTTTCCCAGCTCCGTGGTACCACGAATGAGCTGAGTGGTTTCTTGCATTTTTCCCAAGTGAAGGCAACAGCTCTACCCCTTGGCTCTCACAAAACCACAGCCCGGCGCAGGACACTTGCCAGGGCTTCCAAACGTGACTCATTCCCCTTCCCGGTCCTGTTGGCGTCAGGGCATGACCCCAGCCTGATGCTCCTTATCTGAGATCATCATTTGGCCTGGCGCTGTGGAAAGGAGTGACCCGTCACTTCCCAAACACATGCCAAGCTTTATTTCTCGGCTCCTTTTTCTCTTCCTCTCCCTTTTTGGGATTTGTACCCGCTCTCGGTGTGTTACAAACACCTCTCTGCACCAGCAGAAGCAGCCAAAGAAAAGCAAATGTGCTCCAGCTCCCCCCAGACTTGTTGCTGTTAGCTTCTGGCTCTGCTCCTCGCCCTCATTTATCAAGGCTCAGCTTCTTCTCCTCCCCATGCAGCCCCACAGGTAACCCCTGCACCGACAGGCTCCTCAACCATCATTTTTCATACTGACCAGGGAGTTTAAACCTGGCTTTGCTGAGCCGGCCGGAGCTCAGCACCTCTCAGCAGGTCTATCCCACCGCCCTTGCTGCACCAGCCTCCATCTCCTCTGCCTGCCCCAGTCCCCCAAAACCATCACGTCTCTCCTGTGCCAAACCTCCAGAAAGGCTGAAACCTCAGGTGTCCCCCAGCCACGACTCCCCCCGTATCCCAAATCCCACCCCGCCGAGATGGATGCTGACACCAAAAGCCCTGCGTCCTTCCCCGGCACAGTGGCCCGAGCCACCTGCTGTGGCAAAACCAGGTGCCAAGGTGTGTGAGGGCGGCCAGCCCGGGGTTTCCGTGTTGGCAGCACCGTCCCGCTCCCAACTGGTTCTTCCAACTGTGGGAAGCACCGAGGCGAGGGCAGGACCTGGCAGCCGCCCTGGCAGGCGGAGTTTGCAGCCCCAGCACGTCTCTCCTCGTGTCTCCCCAGTTTCAGGGAGTTTGCCTGCCCTGGGCACCCCATGGCATGGCTGAGCACACTGCTGCCTCAAGGCTCCGGCTCTCCGGGCTGTGCTTCCTCCTCCAAATCCTCACCATCATCCTCTTTGCCATCTTTGTCCGGTACAGCCCAGAGAGCAGCCCCAGCCTCTGCTCCCAGCAGCTGAACTGCAGTTGGAGAAACCAGGACTCGGGTTTTCAGCACCCTCGTGAGTACCCCAGCCTCGGGTGGGCACAGAGCGTGGCTCTCCCTGGTCCCCAGGTGCTGCTGAGGGGGTGGCATGGGATGTCACCAGGCTGCAGACCTGTCACAGCATCCAGCTCTAGAGTAGAACAGAGGAGGGGGAGCATCAAGCGCCAGGGTTGGGATAACGGTGCATCCCGCTGAGGAGGGGCTGGCGGGTGGAAAGCAGACGTGCTGCAAGGATTTCCTACGTGCTTGGACAAAGCCAGGACCCAAATATTTGGGTCTGGAAGATGCATTTCAGCAGCTGGAGCACAGAGGGGACCACTCAGCCCAGTGATAAACCTGGGATTGTCCCCCCACCCCCCAGGGGGGCAGCACAGCAGCTTTGGGGATCTGCAAACCTTCCCACTGACCTGCTGGGCTTTGCAGTACTGAGGGATTTTCACTGGGCTCCTTCCACGGAGGATCTGGCTCCCTCGATGCTGCCAGAGCATCCAACTCGGGGCTGGAGGGCCATCCCGCTGGCACCCTCCTCCTGCAGGTGGGCATCGCTGTGAAGCCCATCCCGAGCTGGGGAATGAGGGACTGACCCTGGCTTTTCCAAGGCAAGGGCAAGGCAGATGAGTGGAGAGGAGCCTCTGGAGCACCCTGGCAGAGGGAGGGGAGCCCAGCCGAGCCGAGCTTCCCGGCAGGCAGCGAGCAGCAGGCAGGTTCTCCCGGTTTCACCTGCCCACGTAACCCCACCCGGCACAGGCAGTGACTCACAGCTCTGGCACACGGTAAAGGATGGGACACAACCCTCAGCACTGCCGAAGGGTGCAAAGGGCATTTAGCCCAAGCGAGAATCACATCCCCCCTCCTCTGGTTTGCCATCAGATTAATCCCATTTTTCCGTTCACCCTTTTGTTCTTCTTACCCCCTGAAGCGGGACGGGCTGTTTTCAGGGGCGGCAGAGAGGTCCAGGGGGGTGGCTGATAGCTCAGACCTACCTTTGCACCGGTGTAAATGGGTGCAAAAGGCTCCTGGCCACCCTAAGAGGTTTCTGGGCTGCAGGGTGAACCACGTGCGTGTACCGAGGTATCTGCACAGGGCGGTTGTGAATGGGGTGGCCAGGCACCACCGCAAAGGCTGGTGGGGGCCAAGTCAGGCGGGGAGGCCTTTACCTGTCACTTGCACAAGCAACACCCGCACGCGCTCTCTGCTAGAGATCTCCAAGGGAGATCCAAGGCCAGATCCACCACGGTTCCAGAGACATGTAGGTGGAGCGAGGCTGATTTCTATTGATTGAAACTTTCAGGTCCCCAAAACCTGCTGGAGCAGGGGGTGTCAGAGCCCCTTTGGGGGGACTAGCAAGTAAGGAGGGTGGCTGCTTGCCCTCAACATCTCCAGACCCATCCTTCTGCCTCTCCTCTGCCAGGTTTCCGGAATGTCCACCTCCAAGTTCTCCTTGGCTTTGGGCTCCTGGTGGCCTTCCTTGGCCGCTACGGGCCAGGCAGCGTGGCCATCAGCATCCTTATCGTGGCCTTCGCCATCCAGTGGGCTGTACTGATCCAGGGCTTTTTCTCCTTCTTCCTGAATGGCAAAATTTACGTGGGAGCTCAGAGGTAAGGCAGGAAGGAGCTGCTGCTTCCCAGCTGCCATCGTCCTGGGTCCAGCCCTGGCACACTGGCTCCCTCCTCTGTAAAACTCACAGCTCTGCTTTGGAGGAGGATGGTGAGGACCAGGAGGATCAGGCTTCTGGGTTATTCGGGGACCACACTAGTAAGGGTCATGGAAGTACAGCCAGGCATTTAGGGGGGCACACTGGCCCCAGCTGTCCCTTCGTCACTAGCATCGCAAGGCTCAGGCTGCCTGTTCAGCTCGCAGGAGCAGTGGGATGCAGGGTCCAGGCTGCAGGCTCAGCTCCCATCCCCCCAGTGCTGCTCTCCCCTCCTGTGTTCACCCCCCCAGCAGCACTGGGTCCAGCCCCACACCTTCCCTCTCCTTCCCAGCATGGTCAGCGCCGACTTCTGCACCGCGGCCGTGCTGATCTCCACCGGAGCTGTTCTGGGCAGGGTAAACCCTGCCCAGCTGCTGCTGCTGACCCTGCTGGGAGTCACCCTCTTCACCCTCAATGAATACATCCTGCTCAGCCTCATGGGGGTGAGTCACCGATTGGGGGGGGGGGTGGTGGCACCAGAAAGCAGGTGGCCATGGGTTTAGAGTCCTCAGGTCAGGACCTGCCTTGTCTGTAGAGACAAATCCCACCTTCCCGCTTCTTGCACAGTGTTTTTCTGTACTCACCAGGTAAGCGACAGCGGGGGCTCCTTGACCGTCCACACCTTCGGTGCTTATTTCGGCTTGATGGTTTCACGGATCCTACACCAGCCCCATACGGCCAAGAGGAAAGAGCAGCAAGACACAGGCCACCAGCCAGATATCTTTGCTGTCATCGGTACAGAGCTCAAATCCTACAACATCAGAGTCAGAGACATGGTGGAGGGACCATAGCTAACATCAAAACCTGTTCCCTTTCCCCACAGGAACCATCTACCTGTGGATCTTCTGGCCCAGTTTCACCTCAGCCACCACCATCCGTGACAATCCTGAGCCCTGGGCAGTGCTCAACACCTACTTCTCGCTGGCGGCGAGCACCCTGGCCACCTTTGTCCTCTCACCTGTCCTCTACGAGGAGAGCACCCTGTGGGCGGTAGGTCCTCTCCTGGGACAAACCCAGGTCTCATGCACTACCTGCATCCCGTCCTACAGGAACAGCCAGCATGTATACACCCTGGGGCAAAAGGGGATGCTCGTTAGGCTTTCTTAGCTTCATTAAGACCCAGAGTGATCCCCAAGGAAGCCCAAATTACCCCAGCCCCATGCTGGTGTCCTCCACACAGCCAATCCCCCTGCCCACATCCTGCTCCACCAGGTTCAGATCCAGGATGCCGCCTTGGCTGGTGCGGCCGTGATGGGTATGGCCGGGGAGATGCTGGTCACCCCCTTCGGGGCCCTCAGCGCGGGGTTTCTGGCCGGCTTGATCGCCCCACTTGGCTTCAGATTCCTCACGGTGAGTCACCTTGGGACAGCCGAGGACACCGGTCCCAAGTCGGGGGACCACCCGCCTTTGGGGGAGGCTGCACTGCCAACGTGCAGCTCCCCAACCCTCCAAAGACCGAGCTGCAGCACAGCATCCCTGGGCAAGCAGCCCCCATCCGAACCCTGGCTCTTCCTGACGCTCTTCCCAGCCCGTCCTGTGCTCCAGGCTGAAAATCCAGGACACGTGTGGGGTTCACAACGTCCACGGGCTGCCAGGGATCCTGGGCGCCTTGCTGGGGACACTGCTGGCGGCACTGGCCACCGCAGATGCTTACGGTGGCAGGTGAGAAGAGGCAGAACCAGGGGTGCCAGTGACTCCATGTGCCAAGCTGGGGCCACCACGACCCCTGAAATCAGCGATGCTCCACGCACCCCCTTACAGCACATCCCCCAGAACCACAAGCGGAGCCCCCCGTTTCCCTGCCTCCCCAAAACCCTGTCCCCGCTCCGGTTTGCAGGCTGGAGCTGGTGTTCCCACTGGTGGCCCAGGGCAGCCGGACACCCCGCGGCCAGGCGCTCTGCCAGCTCTGCGCCCTGCCCATCACCCTGCTGCTCGCCACGCTCGGGGGCTGCCTCACGGGTGAGTTTTGCCCCCGGTGGGTCCGAGGAATTGAAGGACTTGGGGGGGGAAAAAGCAAGACCAGCCCCGAACTGGACCCTCCCCATTAACCTGGGCGGGCAGAGCGCAGCGGGTTCGGTGCTGCGCAAACCCCCTGGGGTTGGGGCTGGGGCTGGTGCTGTCCCCGGGGGCTGGGGGTCCCCTCCGGGCCGGGGTCGGGGCTGGGGCTGCCCCCAGGGCCGGGGTTCGAGCAGCCCAGCCCCACGCTGCCGCTAGATGTCAGGGGAAGCCCGGTGAGAGGAGCCGGGCTGGGGCGGCCGCCCCGCTCTCAGACGCCCTCGCCCGGCTTTCGGCATCCTCAGGAGCCGTCCTGAAAATGAAGGGGCTGAGATCTCCCCCGGACACGCCGTGCCTGGAAAATACGGTCCTCTGGCAGGTAAAGCTGAGGACTTGCTGGTAAAAACCCCAAAACCAAAAAAAAAAACCCCACCCCCAAAGAGCTTTACAGCCCTCAGGCAGCAGGGGTTGGATGCTTCCCCCGCTTCCCTCCTCTGAACAGCAGCATTTAGGGTGGGAGACGGCTTCATTGAAGCCCCTTAGGCCCCCCTCATCCAGTCCCGATTTGCCCCAAACGAGGCCCATTTCTGCCCTTCTCCATGCGTCTGCGTCGGTGCAGGTGCCCGAGGAAGGATGTGACCCCAGGGCAAGCGAAAAGGAACCAGGCACCAGCACCTTGGTCTAATGACCCCACCAGTGAGGTCCTGCACCACCAGGCTCAACCCTCTACCAGCATCACCAGTGCCAGATAGCTTCTGGCAGCCTGAATGTCCCAGCAGTCTGCTCCGGAGACAGCCAGGCTTGTCCCCATGCAGGAGCCACCTCCTGGTCCCAGCGGTTTTGGGAGCAGGTGGGTGCCCACAGGTCTTTGCAGGGTGAAGAGATGCTGCAGTGATACAGGTCCTTGCTGTAGGAGCGACCTGGCTTGCTCCAAGGACACCTCAGGGTGTCTGGACTTAGCTCTGCTCCGTGCCTCAGTTTCCCCATCGACTGCTCTCTGAAGAGAGGAAGGGCATGAGGGGGGCTGTGTTGGGGAAGGGGCATACCAGGCTCCCCAGAGAGCAGCAGAAACTTTCTACAGACATTTTTGTACACAATTAAACCACGTAGATCTTTTGTAGCTTCAGGATTTGCTGGTGAATTCATGCGGCACCTGCCCAGCTTTGCTGCCTGAGTTTCCTTCAGGTTTCTTTCCAGGGAGGAAAGCAAAGCCCCCAAGACCCCCCTTCACCCTAAAGACTGGTGCCCCTGCGGTGGGTTTCATGGGTTGCTGCATCCCAGTTGTCCCTCTCCCCTAGGCAGGGGGACTCTCCTGGAGCTTTGGCCACCAGAAGCTGCGACAGCCCAGAGCAGCCAGCACCCAGGGGTGAGACCAGGGTGGCACCAGGGTCCCCAGGGTAGGACCCTTACCACCTTGCACCAGGGACTGGGACCAAGAAAAAGCCCCCCTCCTCAAAACAGGAAAGCGTCCCCCAGGATGCACCGCCACTGGGAAAGGGATGCTCCTGTGGTCATTGCAGCCCCCAGGTGCCCCTGCTTTCCAGGACCCCCAGTAGCACCCAGCACCCCGGAGCAGGTTTGAGCACCCTGGGAATGTAGCAGCCTGAGCGAGACCAAGGGGGTGTCCTGCAGCACCTGGAGCAGGGGCACAGCCCCGGGGGGGGACAGTGGCCGTGCTGGGGGTCCCCGGTCAGAGGCGGCCCTGGGGGTACCCACCTCCAGCACACCCAGGGAGGCTGCCAGACGCTTTCACACCTCCAGTGCCAGACTCTGGCGCTCGCCATGTGGGGTTCCCGTGGGTGCAGGTGTCCCCAGCTGCCAGCACTGTCCCCCGGGGAGGGGGCCACAGCCACAGCCCACGCAGCGGGGACAAGGGGTTCAGGGCCAGTGCAGCAAGGTTTGGGGTAAGTGGTTTGCTACCCAGCCAAAGCGGTCACATTTGGGACTGTCTTGTTGTAATACCTGCTGCTGTTGAAACATTGATGTAATCATTTTTTTAAAAAAATAATTTCTAAGATGCAAAAAAAAAAATAATCAAAAAATCATGTGGTTGCAGGCTGATCATAAAACAGCATTTTTAAACAGGGCTCTTTATCCTTTCTAAAAGGAATTAAATCAAATTAGAGAAAATATGGAGTCCCACACATTGCTCCATAGCAGAAATGCAAAAACGTCTCCCTTCGAAATAAGCCAAACCATCGCTTTAACTTTTCCAATTTCAGCTGTTTGTCACAGAAAACCTGGTGAAACCAAGACATTTGCTAAATGCTTTGGTGCCACTGAGTTTCCACAGCAAAACAGAGGGAAGTGGGCCGCGGGGCTCCATCCCTGCTGCCAATGCAAGCCCTGGGGAGGGTTTCTGCTGTCCCCGCTCCGTGAGGAGACCCCAGCCCCACTCCACGCTGAGGTCACAGAGGAGGACGCGTCCCGTGTGTCCACATCCCGGTGGCGTGCACCGCTGCCCGGTGCCATGTCGTGGGGGAACGATATGAGATGGAGAAGCGGCACGAGGGCTGGTGCCCCAGCAAGTGGGTGCCAGGCTCCATCACCACCCCCAGCCCCGCACCACCCCCTCCCCACCTCACCTCCTTCCCAGCCCTCTTCCCTCTCTTTCCCAGACAGCCCCTTTCCCCTTTTTGATCTCCTCGCAGCACGTTTCAAAAGCAACCCACTGCGCCGGGAAGAAAAGCCCCTCCAGTGAGATCATTGCGAGACCTCCAGACGTAGGGGTCAGGTGTGAAACGGACCTCCCTCCTCCTCCTCTCCCCCATCCCCTCTGAAAGACTGTTATGTTTTGTAATCGGATTAGGGGAGCCCTGCGCCCTCCCCACTCCCATTTACCAGCACGACCAGCTTGTGCACCGCCGCTCTCCCCGCAGATTGTTTAAGCGAGCCGGCCGCGAGCGGAGAGCTCGCCCGTGCAGCGGTGAGGGTAGAGGTTCGGACGGCGAGAGCCTGAAAGGTTTAGTCAGTGAACAAATTGCTTCTCTGTAGGGGCCGTTTTCTTCCCAAGTTGAACATAATGATGGCAGTTTGGGGAACAGATGGTGCAGCTAAGCAGATAATCCCGCCGGCCCTGCTAGCTCGGGGAGAGGCAGCGCTGGCTCTGCCCACAGCTCCGGGGGTCTGTCCCGGGACACGGTGGGTCAAGGCAGGGGCTGGGTGATGATCGCACCCCGGCAGGGTGCAAGAAGCTTGGGTGACCCCCCCCTTCACACCTTTTCCTCTTTGAGGGTGGTTTGGGCGCCAGACGCGGCTTGTGCCTCAGTTTCCCCAGCCCCAAGGGGAGCTTTCTGCTCTGTGGCTTTTCAAAGCAGGGCTCGCCCTCAGATCACAGCTTGACGTACCGGGAGACAGCACCGCTTTCCCAGCACAAGAGCAAGGGGTAACTGAGAAACCCTCGCTTTTATTCTCACGTTCCTGTTCCGCCTCTCCCTCCAGCAATATTCAAGATGTGAAAAGAGCTGGAGGAGAAATTCTGCCAGCTCGCAGGGGCTGGGTGCACGGTGCTCATGTGGCATTGGTGATGCTGGGACCTGCCTGCTACACGAGTCTTTATATAAAATACGTCAGCAGGAAAAGCCCAAGGTCCCACCACCACCACGCAGGCAGGGGAGGGCATGGACACATCTGCACAGGGCGAGCCCTCCCCACCTGCCCTTGCCACACTGGCACCAGGGTCCCCTTCCCCATGCCGCGGGGCTCTCACAGCCTGCAGGACACATTCCAGACACACCACACCGCATCCCGGCTTCCAGGGGGTTCATTTAATTCATGCCCCCTCCCCTCTGCCAGCCTTGTCCCCTGAGAGCCCTGACTGACAGCTCCCTTGCCCTCTCCTGCGGCAGCCCAGCTGCCGAGAGACCTGCCTAAATCACCTCTTGCTAATGCAGAAGCTCAATCAGCTGCTCAAAGGGTGTTTTACAAGGAAAAGCAATAACAACATCTATCTGTTACAGCTGGGGAAACTAAGGCACACAAAGAGGTGCCTGAGAGTCCATTGGAATTAGAGGCAGGACAAAGCCCCGGCTCCCTGAGCTCCCTGCATACGTGTCCTTACAAATCCGCAGCTCCCCCCCCCCAACCTCCCCTCCCCCCTGCCCCAGACCAGCTGATGCTGCGTGCTGTTTGATGGAAAGCCAGCTAATCGTCTTTCCCACCTTCGTTAGAGTGTGAATCGTTATCCAGGCGACACCTGTAAAGCTCCTTGTCAGACGAGGCTGGTGCACACGTCTAATAATGGGCACCATATGGGAGAGGGAAGGCTCAGGAGAGGAGCAGGGGCCTGACCATCCCCGCGCCAAACAAAGAGCAGCGCCCAACGGCTTCCCATCGTGGCACAGCATCACCAGCACCAGCATCGGGCCACTTGAAAGACTGGCAGCACCGTGCCGCAGCGAGGGAAGAGCCCAGGCAGTGGAGAAGAGCCGCCGCTCATGGTACTACACACCTCGATGACTCCCTAAGTGGCCCTTGGAAAAGGACCTGGGAAAAGCAAACCACAGCTTGAGAGGGCAGGCTAAAGGCAGGAAAGTCATCCAGCCCTGCTCCCCAAAGCCTGGGACCGGGCACCCCAAATCCACCGAGGTGCATCCCACTGTGCCTCGGAGCATCCTCTCGCTGCCAGCGTGGCAGAGGCCACTCGTGGGTGCAGACAAAGCCTCCCAGCACCCGCGAGTTATACAGTGTGAATTAGAGATGGGTCTTTGCCTTGGGGCTGATCCAGAGTCCCCCAAACTCCCTCCCTGACCCCAAACTTGGGGGGCAGAGCTCAGTCCTTCCGCCAAGCCACCCCCCCAATGAAAGCCCCCACCACCTTCAAACCACTGCGGTGACAAAGCCCCATTTTTCAGGCCCCCATTCATCACCAGCAGCGTAATGAGCCTCCAGGCACCGTCAGTGGGGGCAAAGCAATTAAAATCGCTGGCGTGGCGGCTGCATGGGTGGCTCTGCCGTTCACTGCTGCCAGCACCCGTTTCGGGGTGAGCAGACAACGCCAGGGCTGGGCAGCACCTCAAAGCACCGCATCTCCCCACGGGTGAACAATCGGCTCGTTCTTCACTGGGTTCAAAAGAAGAATAAAATAAAATAAGAAGGGAATAAGGGCCCCAGGAAAATGGGGAGTCAAGTTTATTTACAAACTGAATATGAAGTGAAGGGCCTGGAACAAAGGTGTTATGTAAGGGACAGTCACTAAGGGGCTCTTTACCCACACTAATTGCCACTTGCTCTGCGACACCCATTTATCTTGCAGCTGAAATGGCCTCCTCAGGCTCGCAGGTTCAAGCACTGCTTGTTTGCAGGGCTGCCCAGCACAATTAGCATGCAGGAGCAGCGGCCAATGCGGTCCCACCGCCCAAACCCACCGGGAAGCCTCGCACCTCCCCAAAAATGGGATTGTGCCTGGAGCAGGTGGATGTGCCAGTGGGCACAGGGCTCGGTAGGGAGAGATGCTGCTCTGCGTAGGGCTTCAGTTGTGTAATGGGGAGGTACAATGGGGCTTGGTTCTGCTGGAGAAGGCCTCCAGGTCCCTGCATCAACCCTACTCGAGCAGTGATGGACAGCAAACCATTGCGGGATGCTCACAGGAGCGGCTGCAAGAGCTGTGGAAGGAGAACGAGATCTGGAGAGGATGAATGAACTCGGCATTTGCGCTGATGTGACTGAGTGGTTTGGCTGGAAACCACCCTCAGATGCGAAAGACCAAAGGGCAGAGTAATAAAAAAAGAAACAAGGGGAAAAGAAGGTGCCGTGATTGCTGCAGGGCGCACGTGATTGCACGTGGTCTTGGTGCTCCCATCCCTGCTCTCACCCTCGGCACGTCCAGGGGCGTGAAGACCGTGGAGGGACTGTTAGCTCTGCTCCGGCCAACCTGGTGGGAAAGGGAGGAAGAGGAGGTGGCAGCATCCCTGGGAGCTGAGAGGTCAATTTTATTGACAAACCGCCTCTTGAATGGAGCGCGGGGAACAATGTCGGCCCTCAGCCCGGGTCAATTGGGACTGTGTAAAGCAAGGGGCCGGCACCAGCGGCCCCGGGAAAGCCCTCCAGGCGAGTGGCCTTTACCACCGTGTTTGCATAACCCCTGACCCCTCCTTTCGGGGTTTAATTGAAAGCCCAGCTTGGTGACAAATTGGCATGACCAGTGGGCTGGAGGGCAAGCGTGGAAGCGATGCTGGGAAGCCCCTCTCCCTGCTCCGGCAGAGACCGACCTGCTGCCCCTTCCCATCCCGGCATGAGCCACCTGAAAAGCGGTTTACACCCAGGCTGAGTGTTTCAATCACAGCCTGCTCTTTTCTCTTCCCCCACATCACTGCCCAAAAGCTGCCACGATGGACAGGCAAGTACCTGACTCTGGCTCAACGTGGGCAGGAGCAGAGGTGTGAGGATCCTTCAGAAATGGCCACTTGGGCTGAAGACTCCTTCGACTGAGATGCTCTAATGCTTCCTTAACCGCAGAGCTCAACAGCCCCAGGCAGAGGCATCTGCAGTTTGCACCCTGGCAAACTCCCACCACACAGACCCCTCTCCTCTCCCTCACCGAAAGGAAGGGTGACGACATTTCACCAGCCTTTTATTTTGAAGTAAAAACTGCTTTTTTGGAGCCAAGAGTAGAAATGAGCTTCTGTAAAACAAATATAACCAAAGCCCCAAAGCAGTTCCCCACAGCCTGGGCATCAAAAACTGACATTGAGCCAAATGGGGCTGAAGTCATCCCGTTTCAGAAGTTCCCGGGAGGGAGGTGAGAAATGACAGATGCACCTTTGTGACAACAGAAATCTCTTTTTCTGCAGAACCAGGCTAAAAACAAAGAGAAAGAGCCCCAAATCAGCTGCCTCAAAATCCCCATCCCTTTTACGGAGCATTAGCCGCATCCCAGCCGCTCCACGCGGTATGTCAGCAATCCGGAGTTGTGCTGCACGAAGGTACCACCGCACCCGAGATGGATGTCAAGGTGGGTATTACTGCTGGCTAAAGGGACTCTGCGGAGTTACAGCATAATCCTCCAAAGCACTAATATTTTCCCTTCACTTTTCCTCCTGTCCCAGAATACTGTAATCATCAGATGCTGAGATTAGACTGCAGAGTTTTCCTGCCCACAGGTAGATATTTAATATTTTACGTTCTGTAGATCATCCACGATGAATCCCAGCTGCTCTTTAAAGTGGATAGGAGTAACGTCTGGTCCCATGTGCAACCAGAGCCCCAAAGCGCAAACGGCACAAGTGGGGCTTGAACCAATTCCAGTCTAAACCCGTGCGATTTCCACGTGCAGGCAGGAGCCCGTGAACCACCGAGGCTCCCAGCCGTGGTTTTGCTGGCCCTGCCCTTGCAGCCCATCCTGCAGGACTTCGCCGGGTCTGGTGAAGGGCCCCACGCTTTGAAGCATCAATCACATTTTTACAGCACCAACAGGAGACTTTCCCTCGGTAGCAGATGTCTGTACATCCAACTCGTGGTAAAGCACCTTAAAAATGGAGTTGCCCCACTTTGAGGCAAAACCCCAAAATAGCCCCCTTGCTGCCAGCTTTACTGTCTGTACCTCATTTGCAAATCATTTACAGGGATTTTTACATATCCTAAAATAATTTTAACTGCAGGTTTCATGCCTGTCATCTGTCACTGATTAATACATTTCATTGTTATTATTACTATTAACCATGCATCAATCCAATTAATAAATCAAACACCCCGTTGACTAGGATGGAGGCAGCAATAACCAGCGTTCGTTTGCAGAAGGTGCAGCCATCGGAGATGGCAAGACCCGTAAGAGCAACCCCTTGCTCCCTCCATTAGCAGATCTCAAACCGGTTTGCAAGAGAACCAGATCACCAGTTTGCCAAAGGAGAGGTACAGGTGGGAGGTAACTTGCCTCCGATGACGCCAGTAAACCAGAGGCACTGGTGGGGACTGGACTATCCGGTCCTTTCATCCTCCTGCCTCCCCACGCAACCTCGGAGGTTGCCAGCTTCCAAGGGAGAGAAACGGACCGCAATTTTGAGTGAACCTCCTTACCCCTCCAGCCCCACACACCCTTGTGAATAAATCCGGGATGATTTCACTCCCCCAGTTTCTCTCCCCACCTCCCAGGACAGCCGGGTCCTTACGCTCTGCTGGCTGTCACTTAGCCACCTTCCCTGCAGGTCACTATTCCTCCAAACAACCTTCGGTTTCAACCAGTTGAGGTTCTTGGGGGCTTCTTGGACAAAACCCTTTGAGGTATGTCATGCAGGGCTTGAAAAGGCTCCTGCTTCCTCTGGGGGGCATTATCATGACAAGCGGCTTTAATTCAGCGCAGATCCAGGCACCCAGCTGGATCCTCCACCCCGCCAAGTCCCCCTGACACCGTTTGGCTGGTACCGAGAGGCCAAAGGAGTCCGCGGGTCCCAGAATCACGGGGAACTGGCCCAGCCCCATTTCCCAGTCCCCATCCTCATATATATTCCCTTCCAGTCACCCCGCACTTTTCTCTGCCTGTTCTTCTTTTGCGAGAGCTGCCCTCCTCTTCCCCACTCCCACCGGGTGCTTCCCCCCTCCCCGCGGTCCCTCCTCTGTCCCTGGCATCCCCCTTTCTCTCGGCTCTCTATAAACAAAGCGCCTCAGTGTCTGGGGGAAGAAAAGTTGCATTATGCAAATGGGAAAAAGCGAACAGGAGATTTCTCACTCCGAGAACCCCCATTCCGGGCCTGCACCTCGGTTTCCATGGCATGACCAAAGCCTGCTGGAGGCTGGTTTGCATACGGATGAGAGAGGAGATGAAATCAGCACGAAAGCCCATCGCTGACAGAACACCATTGTTTAGCCTGTCTGATTTGGAGGCTAATGAAACGCCATTAAAAAAAAGAAAGAAAGAGGCAAAAAACCCCGCCGCTTTCATCCTGGCTTTGGTCAGTGATGGGGAGGGGGGGTTAAATATGACGATGGAAGATCATCTGCATGATCGGGCTTGGGGTGAAGGTATTCTGGCACAGGGGAAGGAAATTCCCAGGATGCACTGCCCCTGTGAGCCGGAGCGATGCCGACGGGAGATGGTGCTGTGGGCAGAGTGCTGGGCTGGGAGAGGCTGTGAAAGAGTCAGCAAAATGAGTCCTGCTCCTCTCTAGGAGATACAGCCTGAAAATACCCGGACCCACCAATGCTCAACAGCAGCCACGACCCTGTCCCGTCCCACAACACGTCTCAGGGTGGGTATTGACCCGCTCAGAAATGTGCCATGGCTGGGAAAGACACTGGACCAAGTGCGTGGGCTGGTATCAGGTTCTCCTGGTCACAGGCTTTCAGAGTGGGATGAATTAAAGAGTGGGAAACCAAAGGCCGGAGCGGGAAGAGGGTCACAAGCCAGCATGGTGCATTAGTGCTCCTTCACCATGCAGGCCGTGGTGGAGAGGGAAGAGCCACGTGCATCTCAAAGGACACTACAAAATACAGAGAGAAACACCCACAGATACCCCATGTCCCCCACTCCAACAGCCTCCTTGGGGTATTCCTGATGCATTGGGCTAAGGAGGTCCCAGCACCTCTCAAAAGGCTCCGAGAAGGTGGGATGGATGGAGCAGGAACACGGCAGCGGCTCTTGGCCCCTGGTAGCCCGCCTCCCCTCACCCTTGCCATGGCCACCCAGTCCCTTTCCCCCTGCCCCGCTGCCAACGGCACATTGTCTCCAGTGTGTGCCTTCCAGAACAGCGTGATTGGCCTTGAAAGGGCTGATTTGCTTTCCCTGGCCCATTGAAATGCCAGAGACCAAAGCCTGTTCCCTCCAGGCGCTCGGAAACCTGGCACCCTTTCCACTTTGCTTCCCGGTGCCCCCCAGCCCAGGGGCTCCTGCTGAGATTTTGCTGTCAACAGAGTTTTGTTCCCTTTCTAGGGCGGTGCAGAAGGGACACAAGGACCTTGAAAATGGCAGCTTCTTTGACACTGCTATTCTCCTTCGACCCCCCTGGCTGAATAAACAGCTCACAAAAATGGAGTTTACTGTATTTCCTCCTCAGGGGGAAAACACTGCATCTTGGTCTTAATTAATTTACCTAATTAACATTATCTTCATTGGGTCTGTATGCAAAGACCTCTTTCTGTACTGGCCGGGACAGGGGGAAAAACAGGAATAAAATATATTCAGGCATCTCCCAGCCCTGACTGTAAAAGGGACATCGCGGAAAGAAGCGCACCGCTTCGATCATTTCAGCCTTGGAGAAAGCGGCCACAGGAGAACCATCTCCACCTCGACCTCCTCTCTTCTGCAAACAAAGCAGGGGATGGGGCTGTATTGCTGCACACCAGCCTCTCGGTGCCCTTGCTGGAGGTGCAGTGCATGTCCTCAGGGAATTAACTGCTGGGATGGTGAGCTGGGATGCTCGGGGGAATGAAGCTTATGGCATGAGGGAGACCAAGGGATGGATACTAGCAACTTGGGAAGCCAGGAAGATGGCCACAAGCAGGTTAAAACTCCAGCCACTGGTCTGACTCCTCTACTGCAGTAAACTAGCAAGCCCTGTGCCAGTTTATACCCGCCAGGGAGCCTGCCTCGTGGTTAGACCCTAAATTTTCCCAAGGCTTGCTCAAGTCCTGGGTGGTAGCCGCCACCAAGGCAGAGAGGACCCTGCAAACCGTCCACCTTCGCTGCTCCTGCCTAGCAAAGCCCTGCTCTGCTATTTTGTTCTTTTCCCTGCCAGATGCCAGCTCTCTTCAGCCTCTTTCTTCTCCCCACGCTTTGCTTTGCCGCATAGTTCCGGAAATCAGAAACAAAAGGAGAGGAAAGAAAATAGGCTGGATCTGGGGTGGGTGGGGGTGGGGGGGGTGGGTGGGGAGGAGGGGGAGTTTCCCTTCCGTTAAGCTTTTTGCAGTATTCCCTGCCTCCCAATATGAGACACTATATGGTATCTCACATGACGAGCGCTTGCGCCCACGTGTGCAGCCACGTGATGAGATGCCCAGCTATGCCAGGCTGCGGGATGGAGGCAAAAGGGGAGAGGCTGGCTTTGCAGCCTGACCCCTTCGGCCAGGGAAAGAGGAGGAGACAGAAGAAAGAAGCTCCTCTCTGCTCCGGACCTGCATGCCCAAAGCTGCGTGCGCTGCCCAACACATGCGTGAGGAGGAAGAGCATTCCCAGGCCGTGTGCTTGCAGGCTTTTGTTGGTTTAGTTTATGTAGTAAGATCCGTGTGTTCAGGGCAGGGGGGTGGATTCGGTCCCACTGATGCTATCGAGGTACCTACAGATCA
The DNA here is from genome assembly GCF_023634085.1 of Falco cherrug. Taxonomy (NCBI): domain Eukaryota; kingdom Metazoa; phylum Chordata; class Aves; order Falconiformes; family Falconidae; genus Falco; species Falco cherrug. The sequence continues at coordinate 1,228,016 of NC_073715.1, read as the reverse complement.
GATGCCGGCAGCCAAAACTTCCTAAGCACCGTGAACTGCCAAGCCCGAGCCCCACACCTCTGCCTCCCCATCTTCCCGGCAGCCCCCTTTCCAGCGAGGCTGTTGTTTTAGACATCCACTTCATCAGAATCATTTAATTTACAGACATTTTTGACTTATAAAGGGAAATCCCCGTCGTCCCAGGCTTCGTAACCATTAGCTGAAACGGCCAGCAAGCACCCTAGAATTTGTTTTCCTTTACCAAAATAAAGTCCCAGCTGGGTGTGGGTTTCCATTTGGAAACATCAGCTCCCCACAGCAGCCTGCTCCGAGCACTCTGCCTTTCCCACCACCCCTGATTTTACGATGGCACTGAATTTTAATGACGCCATAAGAAGCTCCCATCCTCGGAAGCCCTGTCAGGATTCTAACGGGCAGAAACCTTTGAGCGTCTTGATGGACGAGGAGGAGAGAGGGAAGGTTTCTGTGCTGTAGGCATCACCCTCTGCTTTGCTTTACTCAGGGAGAGTCAGAGCACACCTCCAGCTCTGGGAATGGTGCCGCAGCCAACACGAAGCCTGTCCGAGTGGCAAGGCAGGGTCCGGCTGGCTCCAGCCACTAGTAGGAGCTGCAAAATATGAGTTTGAGCAGCACTAAGAGCTGAGAAAATGGGCCGCAGAGCCATGCCAGAAAAAGATGCGCCGAGGCAGAAACAAGGGCTAGCACGGCTCTGCTGCTCCAGCACCGGTTTTGCACTGGTGCACCTCCCAGGTCGTGCCCTCCTGCTGCAAAGCTGTTTTAGGTTGTTGAAGAAGGAGCACGGGGTCTGCACCAGGCTCCCAAAGCAAAGCCCTGTCTCACCTCAGCAGGGTGCAGGGCTGGCAAACACAAAAAGATGGTGAGCACCAAGCCTGCAATGCAATCTGCCAAAAGCAGGCATTTCCACAGCCCAACTAAAACTCACTCTGGTCATATCCCGGAGGAGAGAGCTCAAACATCTTCACCTGCCGGCTGGACCAGGCAGAGGGGAGATGCTCCCACCATCAGAAACCTGCTATTAGCAGCAGGTGCTTTGTCCACCCCATTTCCAGCTGCCACTAGACTTTCAGTAATTCTCAGTGACCTCATTTTCACTTAATTTTGTAAATCATTTTTGGGTTGTTGTTTTTCATTTTACTCTATTTTTAATTTGTTGTTGTTTCCCTCTGAGCTGGAGTTTGTCATTTAATCAACTTAGACCCAGATAGCCTGGAGGGTGTTTGGGGAAGGGGGGTGGGAGGGAAGAATGAAAACGCTAATGTCACATCACCTCCCTAAAATGAGTTTTAATTGTAATCCTTTAATCCCTCTCAGATGGCCCTCTCTCCACTGATGTTTTTCATAATTATTCCTTGCCATTTTCCCATCGGTCTAAGGAGTGTCTTCAAGAGGGAGGGGGTGGAGAAAAGGCCCTTTTATAAAATAATAATAATGGGCCAAATTAAGACACAAAGAGGGAAATAACAAGGGGGCAAGGGGAGCAGAGACAGAATGGGGATTATTAATGCCTCCCCCCTCAGAAATTTCAGTGATGGTGCTCTCAGCCACCCCAATCAGTGGGCAATTGAGGCTTGTTTGCTCGAGTGGCTGCACCCTCCTACAATGACCCACATTTAGCCAAGTGGCTGCATTGACAGAGTACCAGGTGCGCAGGATTGGGAAACCGCCTCGAGGCAGAGTCTCGCCAGCCGGCCCAGCTCAGCACAGAGGGGTCTGCACGGGGCTGCCCACCTCCAGGACACATTCCCACCTGCCCGAGCTGTGGGCTGGACCCGAGGATGAGATGGTCGGTGGGAACATTCTCCCCCAGCACTGCCCAGCACCCAGGGGTCCTCTGCTACCCTGGGGAGCTTTGAAGGGCATCATTTCCATTGCTGCTGCCAGCCCGTTCACCCTCTGAAATGAGTTGTAACTCATCTTTTGGTCTCACTCAGGTGGACCCTGAAAGATGCTGAAGAGGAAAGGGATTGCCTTCCCCAGCGGCAGCAAAGGGCAGAGCTGGGTGAAGGAGCAGGTCCAAAAAGGTCTTCGTGGAGGTCCCAGTCCTGCTCAGGGGCCACCGAGCCCTCAGTGCTGTCTCCAGCCTTCCACCAGCATCAGCGCTCCTTGCCCTGGTACCACCATCAGACCCCGCTGCCCCTCTGCAAAGCTGAGCCGGCAGGAGAGCAAAGTCACTTGTCCCTGCCTGATTTACTCAGCTCGGAGCAGCACCAGCCTTCACCCAGGGTCTCTGCTGCCATGGAGTGCCAGGCACGCTACAACCACGTCCAGTGCCCGTGGTGCCAGCACGGTACAGGTGGGACCATCACCCAAAGCCTGCTGGAGGGACCACCAGCCCAATAAAAGTTCGCTGGATGCTTCTGAGTGGCTCGGAAAGCTAACAAGAACCAAGTACCCAGTTAGTCTGGCACTGGGGGGCTCAGGTCTTTAAAGACACAGGGGTGTTAATTCAGGGGCATTAAGCCCAGCCCCCCCTTTGCGAGGCTGCGGGCCCAGCGAGCACAAGCAGGAATTGAGATGCCATGAAAGTCTGGTCCCTGAACGCAAGCTGCGAGCTTTCATTAACTCCAGAGCTGCTCTGGCGAAGCACCCCGGTGAAAGGGGAGCGTTTACAGACCACTGAACTTGTATTTAATCTGGGAAACCTCTTGTACAGGTCTGACGGGGGTTAATCCACCCCTAACATCTCTTTCACCCTCTCTCCCCCTCCCCAGCTATAAAGCTCAACAATCATTGCTAATCATCGCATTACTTCAATGAGTCTGACCCAAAAAGGCTCCACCAATGCCTCCCCCTGCCCGTCCCGCTCCCCTTTTCGGCTTTCTCCTCGCAGCAACCTGCAGCGTCCCACCCTCCGCCACGGTGCAGGGATCAAATTGACAGTGCATGTCACGGGGCGACCCTCGGGGACGGCAGGTCGCGGCCGCAGTGACCCCGAAGGGCAAGTGATTCTTGCGGGAACAAAGAGCCCCTGTGTGCCGACAGGCCGGAGTTTGTGTGCAATTAACTCTGGTCAAACCAAACAGACCGAGTTCATGAGCGTGGAGTCTAAGAGCATCATCAGGGTTTATAGACTCCCGGCTCCGAGGGAAGCGGGAGCTGCAAAGCGAGACGCAAAAAGAGCCCTGGATGCAAAGCTGGAGGGGGGGGGATGGGGGGAGCAAAAATAGGATTACAGCAGGGGTACGGCTGACAAATTGTGTCAGGCACCAGGAGCATTTGGGGAGGAGAGCTGCAAAGAAAAGGATCCCTTTAATTATCAACGGTTGGGCACCAGAGGCAGAAGGGTCTGGAGGGGAGCAGTGGGATGGCTGGGTATGGGGCTGCCACCCACAGCCCGACTCACGGTTGGGGACAGGGGGAACAAACCTTGGCTCTGCCACGGCCTGAAGGCTGGTTGGGGTCCTGAGTGTGGGTGCAGAGGGGCTGCTTTATCTCCTGCCTCACCTGGCACTGCAAGGATGCAAACCCCATCCCGCAAACCACCCAAAGGGGAGGCTCAACACCACAAAGGGTCCCCCCTCTACCCCAGTGCACCCCCACCCCCCCCACGACATCTTTTCCTCCTAACAGGGAAGAAAAAATTAAATTTGCCACATGGAATTTCTCAAGTATTCCAGTATAGGAGCATCAAGGCATTTTGGTTTGAATTGCATCAAAACATGACAATTATGTGCACAATTTTCAATTATTTACATGGTACGGTCTCACTAGAGACATGATACACAGCAAAAGTTTATGGAAACAAAACATCCAAAGTAAAGGTACTTTCCGGTGTTTTATGTTACCAGCTCTCAATAAAAGCATTGCAGTAATGTATTAGCAGGGCTGTTCTACAGCCGACAGGGAAATATTCCTGTGAAATGTGTCGATTTCAACAAAACCGCATTTTCACATTTACATATCACCAACGAACTGAACGCGTTGCCTCCTGCCAACCCTAAGCTGCTCCCAGGCTCAGGCACAAACAGACCCCGTTGGGCTGCACCCCGTGGCCCCAGACCACAAAAACGTCCACAAACCCCCCCCTTTGCCCCCACCTCCCCGTACTCCAGCAGCAGCACCCCAGTTCGAGGCGAAGCTTTTGGACAAAGCCACAAGCACCAACGCTTGGGATTTCAACCACCAGCCTCAAACATCCCCGTTGAGCTGCCCTCCTTCACGAGAAAAACCTCTTCCGACTTGTAAAAACGAGATGTATCCCTGGAATAAAGCCAGAGGAAGAGGGAAGACTGGAGAAAACAACCCCCAACCCTTTGCTTCCTTTTACACTGATTTTTAATAATATTTTTTTTTTTCCTTAAGCCTGTTCCCTGGGTATTTGGGAAGTTTGGAAATGCAGGAATCTGCAGCCACCTCCAAAGAGGTGCCCTGTCCCTAGGCAGCCCTGCTCCCCCATATCCCAACCCCTCCACAGCCCCCCAGATTCCTGACCCATCTGCCAGCCCCTCCACAGCCCCCCAGATTCCTGACACTTGTCTCCCAGCCCCTCCACTGCCCCCCAAACTCACGCCCCCATCTCCCAGCCCCTCCACGGCCCCCCAAACTCCTGACACTTGTCTCCCAGCCCCTCCACTGCCCCGCTAACTCCTGACCCCCTTCTCCCAACCCCATTTATTGTCTTTCATGGGCAGACATGGAGGCTGGCACCGAGTCGTGGGAAGCAAACAAGCAGCTGTGGGTGCTGGAACAGGGCGGTCGCCCCGCCAGGCCCCTTTGCCCCCAAACCCGGTGCCATCCCCACCTCAAGGCAGGGGCAGCTGGGGAGGCTTAGGGAAGAACTGGGGCCAGGGGTTGGATAAAAAAAATGGAGAGGGGGAAGAAAGGGAAAGGCAAAACAGCCCCCTTTAAAATAAAGAGGAGGAGGAGAGAGCAAAAGGGGGGTGGTGGTGGTGTAAAAATCGTTAGCACTAATTATCAGGCACAGGGACAAACGATTAATTTGCAAGTCAATTAGTCTCAGATAGGTTCATGTTTCCTGTTCTCAGCCACTGAGGGGGAAAGAAAGAGGGAGACACAACTGCGGCCTTAATCCTCCTCAGAGGCGGCCATGGCGGGGCCGCCTGCCCGTGCCAAGGCGGAGGGAGGGGGGCTACAGCTGGCACTGCCACGGTGGAGGGGCGGCCGCGGCGAGGGGCCGTTATGTGCCAGTCATTGTGCCCTCCGCAGCGGCCCTGGCACCGCGCCGGCGCCTTCCCCACCAGGCCCCGCAGGACAGGCGCCGCCATTTGGGAGCCCCTGCCGCCATTTTGTTGATGCCCGCGGAAAGCGGCTGTTGCTGCAGGCTCTTCCACATATAGAACCCGTAGCCATGCTGTCCTCCTGCCTCCTCTCTCTCCATTGCTCTCCCTGCCACGCTTGTGGGGCCATCAGGGCCTGTAGGTACTACCAAGGCCTGCGGGCACCATCAGAGCCAAGCGGTTGCTAGGAGACCAAGCAGCCTGGCTGGGCCTAGTCCGGCCTGGGGTTATGGTGGCACCAGGCCTAGTCCAGCCTGGGGTTATGGCCACACCATGGGGACAAGGCAAAAGCCTCCTCTCAGCGAGGGAAATGGAGGGGACCATGCTATGAGGGACCAGCTGGGAAACGGCCCCACCTCAGCAGGGCTGTCACACTGCTGTGTGTGTCCTCAGCCCAGCCTGGTAGAGTCCCCAAAATGCTGGGTTGTAGCCCAAAATTGCCCGCTGAGCTGCAGCAAGCTGGAGTCCCAACAGCACCGTGGGCAGCTGAGGATGGAGATGAGCCAGGAGTTGGGGGGGGGGAATGAAGACACATGGGGTGGGTGCTCAGGGCATCCCCCCCACCCTGAACCTAAGTTGTGGTTTCTGTCACCGCTAATTACACAAAACCTCACGTATATATGTATATGAAATATATATTTTCTAGCAACAACTTGAGGACTCAATCAAACGCCACCCCCTGGCTTGTGAAACATGGGGGAAAAACTGAAGAAAACCAGCTCAAAGCCACAGATGGAGTAAAGCAACGGGGGGGTGGGGGGGGGTGGGGAGGGAACCCAACACCCTTAAAGCAAGGGATGGAAGTGCCAGCAGCCCCCCAGTGGGATAGAGCCTCTGAGGACGCACAGGCACCCACCACATCGCCTGGAGAACGGGCATCCTCACCACTTCCCACCCCAGCCCCCAAATTCTGACCACCCCCAGGAGGACACAGCGACTGCTTAGTATGCGTGTGCACCCCGCGTGCATGCACGTTTGTGCATGGGAGGGTGCGGTGCATGATCTGAATGTGCGCCGCGTTCCCCACGCTCTGCGCGGGGATATTTGTGTGCGTGTGGACACAACATGTCTGGGACCTGACAAAAGCCATCTGATTGACACAGAAAAGGGGGCTGACAAAAGGCCAAGCGGGGCTGGAGAGCAGTGCACAATGCTGGTCGCCGGTACCACGCGCAAGGGTGGGGGAATCGAGGGAGGTGGGGGGGGAGGGAGTGGGGTGGCTTGTAAGGCCACCTTCGCCTTCCACATTTAAAAAAAAATAAAAAGTTAAATACATTAACGATCCTTCAGCCTCACTTCTGTGCAAAGTGGGGACGATTGCACCTAGCTGGAGAGATTTTTAACCACCATCCTCATCCTCAGCAGTGGCAGTAACAGTTTTGCTGCTGTCCCATGGCCATGGCTGACACGGGAGCCCGTTGTGCCAGGTGAAACCTGTATCCAGAGACAACTGGAAACCACCACCCTTTGCCCAAAGCCTGCTGAAGCTTTTAGAACCCTTTGCAGTGGGGAAACACCCAACAAAAGCTGGGAAACACCAGGAGAGTGGCCTGAAATTGGGTTAAAATGCTTGGAGAGCAGAGGGCAACTCAGAGAGCTCCAAGGCCATCACCTTGCCCTGGCTGGGGGAGTGGGCACCAGCACCCATCCTCTTGAAAGTCACCCATCCCTCCGAGAGGCCCCCCATGGTGCTGGGGGTGTGTGATAAAAGTAACCACTATTTTTTCTTGTTCTAAGCAGCTAAATCCGGCTGGAGCAAAGACCAGCTGAATCCCCAGGAATACTTGCATTTTTCCAAGAAGCTTTCTCAAAACCCATTTAGTATTTTATTTTTTTCTCTCTCCCCTTGTCTTAACTGGAAAGAAAAGTGTTTGCAATTTAAACAGCTCCACAAGTCCTGGAGCAGCGATTGCTTTGCTGCGCAAGCTGCACCGGTTCAGAAAACCGGCGAGCAGGGAGGGTGAAAAGACACTACTTGTCTTTGAAAAGTGAAAACTCACTGCACTTGTTATACTTGTGCTTTAATTGCATTCTGAAAATTTCAGCCAGCTTTGGAACTGATTACGCTTTTGTACCTGATAGTTTCGAGGACTGTTTTGCAATCAAAACTAGTTTTCAGCAGGATGGACCCAAGTTTAAAAACCCTTGTTCAGCCACACACCTGGGATTTCATATTTCTGTATTTGCATTAAATAAGTCTCAAAACAGCCTTATTTTGATACATTTTCCTTTAGGATATTTTTTTTTTTCAGGGAGCACTAAGAAGATGTTTAGTTCACAATAAAGAATCAATCCAAATTCCTAAGAATAATAGGAAATACCCTGGGATGATGCTATGCAATAGAGCTAAATTGGTTCCCACCAGCTCAGGACCCTGTAAAAGCCTTGTTAATTTTTTTTTTTAAATGTGGGCATTTAAAATTATAATTTAAAATACAATATTTTATCAGACTAATTTCTAATTAAATGCTGACATTTTCACATGTCCAAGCATTCCTCCAACATTGCTCATGCTAGAAATGAAGAAATATTAGTGGGAGTAGTAACAACATGAGTAAAATCCCCCTTTTTTTTAATTTCTGGGGGAAAATGATAGCTACGATTTCTGCCCCCGGTAGTAAAAGTATTTTTTTCGTTTGCTAAATGGAAAGGCAAAGTGGGAGAATTACATTTAGTAACTGGCTTAAAACGGGATCCTGCTTGACCCGACAAATCCCGGGTAACAAGACGGCTTTGTCTGAACGTGTGGCAGGGGAGATGTCCTCCTCCCTCCCGCACAAACCCGAGCCCAGACCCAAACCCACCCGATGTCACCCCAAAACCACCCCCACCCCACCCCCCCAGCCCCGGGGTTTGAAAGAGATAATTCGCCTTCAACGATTTTTAGAGGAAAAAAAACCCCGTCATCGAGACAATTCCAAGAAGGTTTTTTGCCGATGTGTTGGGATGGAAAACTGATGGGGGAAAGGGCAGAAAACGAAGCTGAAGTTTGGCGGGGGAGGACTGGGGGGAATTCGGGGTTATTCGGGACTTTCTCACGGGTGTCCCCCCCGACCCGCGCCGGCAGCAGCGCTCGCCCCTGCCCAGCCGTCGGGGAGCAAAACCCACCCGGGACAAACGGGGCGGGGAGGGGGGAAGGAGAAAAAATATTTTTTTTAAAAAATGTATGCCAATAATTTTTTTTAAAACGAGGGACGAGCCGGTGTGACCGGGCTCTGCGCTTTTAGCCAAAGGTGCTAAACCCGGGGGAGACATTTCAGCGCCCCCCCCCCCTTTTTCTGCAGTTTTGGGGCTTTAACCCGGGTTAAAACAACTCAGCGCCCACGAGTTCAACACGGATCTTTTAGCTGCCGGCAAAACTCTGTTTGCAAACGAATGATTTGCCCCGGGTCGCCTGTTGCAAGCCAGTTGCCCCCCGCCCCCCCCAGCCCAGCCGTACCCCCCTTCGGGACCCCTCCCCCCACCCCCCCTTCCCCCCCACCCCCGGCTGCAAGGAAAAAAAAAAAAAAAAAAAAAAAAGAGGCGTTAACTTGGTGTCCTTTTGTTATTTCTATTTGTTTGTTAGTTCTGTTTACTTCGCTCATAATCTGGGGTTATTCTGATCAACTGCACATCAACTAATTTAATTAAAAAAAGCTTATTTTATAATCTGATTTGGGAGGGGGAAATCTCCGTTTATAATTTCCCCCCCCCCCCCCCCGCCTGCTGGATGCAATCATTATTCTTGCATTTTCTAATGAAATGTAAGATTACAAATTAATTGAATTGCTTTCCCCCCTTCAATCTGTCATCTTTGTGAAATTTGGGGCTAATCGTAAATAAATTGCAAATAGCCAAAATGAGCATGGGGGTTTTTTTTGTTTGGTTTGCACTGGGCTTTCCTGGGGAAAGAGGCTGGTTTGGGGCATCTCTTTGCAAAGAGCAGAGAAATCCCTGCGTGGAGGGTCCCGTTGGGGCACCCTCACCCCACAGGTCCCCCCTTTTCCCAGCCCCCAGCTGGGTTCCAGTCTGCCTCCCCATCACTTCTGGGGAGAAAAGTGATGGGGGGAAGGAAAAAAACCCAAAAACAACCCAACCCCAAACAAAAACCCACCACATCATGGAACAAAAGAGAGGTTTGAATGGCTGGGAGATGAAAACAGTCATTTTAAATAAAAAATACAAACCTACTGATTTTTAGCTGGGTACATAGAAAAATCTGCAAAAGGGACCATAATGCAGGAGCAACAGCAGCTTTGAAAAGTGCCCTAAAACCTACGAGCCCCCCTGAGCTGACTCTGCCTGCGTGGATCTGGGGGGTCCCGGAGCAGCCAGCACGGTGCTGGGTCCTTTCTGTACCCTGGCCATCCCTCCCCTGCAGAGCTGTGTCCCATCAGCAGCCCCCAGATATTTTGACACTTGCAGAAAAAAACTTGGATTCTTAAAAAAATGAAAAGCATTCATCTTTTGAATGCCCTATCAACTTTGCCAAGCTATAGTGGGACAGAAGTACTGGAAATCCTGGAAAAATAATGAGTGATTTATGCAGTTTAAGCTTTCCACTTGATCCTCTGATATTAATTTCATTGGTTTTAATGATTGTTTTTTCATATCTAAACACAGCTCCTATATTTATAGCCATAGAGATTAAATATTGTATTTTTTCAATTTACAGCACAGAAAGCACTGCAACTAGATTATTTGATTTTTTAAAAAAAAACTTCACATTTGTCCTTTTTACCTGCTGGCATATTCAGTCACTATTTGATTACATTTATCGTAAGCAGGGCACAAACTAGCACATTTTGTGTCACATAACATAATTTTTAAATTAATTAAAAGTTATTCCTTCCCAACATAAAGCCATCACTGAAGCGAATGCAATCGCGTTTGCCTCATGGATGTGCACGTGTATGCTCACACACACATACGTGCGCGCAGATAACGGTGTTCTATATTTCATATTTGTCTCACACTCATGCCATTTGCCAAGTGTGGACAACTTTTTCGTCTTCAACTCAAGAGTTTTAACCAAAAAAAAAAAAAAAATAAAAATCAAGGTGTTTCAGGATAGAAAATATCTTCTTAAATCTATAAATCATTGCTTGTTGTTGCTTCTGCTTCCCCAGGAACCACAGACAGGAGCCAGGAGCCTCCTGTTTTCACTCCTCTCTTGCAAACAGCGTAAAGAGATTTGTCCCCAGACCCTTCCCAGCTGCGAAGTGGCACGAGGTGCCCTTGCACAGCCAGCGGTTCCTTGCACAGCCACCCAGCACCCTGCCTTGCTCCCCGCACCCCTGGTGCCACCCAGGCCGGCTGCAGCGTGGGCATTGCCGCATGGAGCCCCCCCCCCCCGCCCACCTTGGCACTGCCGCTATCCGAAAGCCTTGGCAAGATGTTTTTGCCCTCATGCCCAGTCCTCACGCTCTCTCCTGCAGCCTCAAACCAGTTTCTATTGTCACCGATACACAGACTTTAGGAGGGAAAAAAAAATATATTAATGAATCAGATATTCCAGGTCCTGCAATGCCAGGGGCTTCCCAGCACTGGGATGGGGAGACCACCGACCCAACAGGGTAATTTTACAACAGATAAGTCTCAGAGCCCCCATAAATTACACTTTATATTTCTTTTCAGAATAAGAGGGTCGTGCTGGAACTGAAAAATCAGCAAGTTTCATTTTAGGGGAGCGCCAGAAAGGATGCATCTGCAAAATTTCCAGTGGTTTAAACGTGTATTTTAGTGTTTCCTTCTAGAGGTTGAAACTTTTTCTAACCTAATAAAAGGCAAAAGTGGCTTTCAAAGCCAAGCATTGCTCTGAGCTGAGCTCAGCTAGGTTGAGGGTTGTCTGCTTCCCCCCAAAGCAGGCCTCTTTTTCCCCCTAAAAAAAAAAAAAAAAAATCACACAAAAAAACCCACTCCCTGGCTCAGCCTCATCTTTTTCCCCCCTCCTCTATAAAACATTGTATCCCAATGAAAACACTTGGACCTCGTGGGAAGTAACAAATCCCCCCACGCAGCTCCGCAGCAGGACCGTGCTGCCAGGCTCTGTGCAAACCCATCCCGAGACGGTGTGTTGCAACCCGGAAAATTTCCTGAAAACATTTATTACCTTTGAAACCACAATCAGAGCCCAACACCCCGTTATTATTCCCTTTTGAAAGCAGACGGGACTATTTCTCTGCTGTTGCTCATCTGCTGTATGCCATACCCCATTTCTTCCTAATCCCCCCTTAGAAAATAATGACATTATCATTTGGAAGACCATGAAATCATACGTACGTATCCTTTAATTATATATAAATAATTTCTGATAACGTCATCGCAGCTTTTTATTTCATTCTAAGCCTGATAACTTTTATTCAACCTTTATCTTAGGCATTGCCTTCCGCTGCGGGAGCAGCCAAGGTCTGATCCTTCCCTCTTTGCATCGCTGCAAGTAGCACAGACAAAACCTGCGTTTTTTGGTGCGTGCACAGTTAAGCAACAAAGCAGACTGGATTCTTGCTCCCACCCTCCGGCATGGCATCCCAGGGAGGTCTCCATGAACTGGGATGATTTCTCCGGAGCTTGATGGTGTGAGGCAGCGCCAAAACCTCAGCTGGGTAACGGACAAAGCCAAACCTGTGATAATTTACACCCAACACAGCTCCGACTGGGGTGGTGTTTGACCTGTTATTTCAGAGGGATCGGTTTAACGTTCTCCACATGGATTTTCCCTGACCCCCCAGCCCTTAAGCGCTCCAGCTCCAGCAGTAGTTATGGGATTTAGTGCACAAGGGCTTCTAAGATCACTGATCCTATTAAACTTCTGCAAACAGGCAGGGTAAGAGCCCAGGGCCGAGGAGGGGGCCACAGGCACAACAGCAATGACCCCAAATCCTTGGGAAAGACGATGTGCATGTGCGTTCAGCTCTGAGGAGCCCTCTTCACACTCACCCTGGTGCTGTGCCCCAAACACAGGTCACGGAACCCCCATACCCACGGGCTGAGACCTGGGTGCAAATTTGCACCCAGGTCCCCACACTCAGCAGAGCGGTGGGTGCGAGCAGGGGCATGGGGTGAGATGGAAGGCTGAGCGCTGACCCCCAAAACCCAGGGTCAACCCACGGCCACCCTCCCTCGGCTCTGCCACCACCAAACAGGGCCAAGGGCTCACCCTCGGGGACCTTGAGGGTGCTGTGCCAAGCCCTGAGCCAAACTGGCCATGCAGCCAGGCCAGTGCCCCCTCCCTGGGGGGGCCAGTGCCGCAGCATCCCTGCATCCCCCTTCCCTCGAGGCCACGTGCCCCTGCAGTAAGGTCCCCCCAAGTCCTACCCTAGAAAAACCCTAAACCCCCAACATCAAGGGGGGAAACGGGTGCAACCACCCCCGTGAAACCCCAGCAAACCCATTTTCTTCCCGCTGAAACCCACCAGTGTTTCCCAGTGCCAACAGAAAGCTCACGCCCTGGCACACACCATGGAGAAAAGAGGGCAGCAGCTGCCAGGCAGCACCGAAGCGATGACATTTATTGGGGTGGGGGGTGGGGGGGTCGATGGGGGCAGCTGGCTGCTGATTTTTTTTTTTTAATTCATTTTCCTTTAAATAAGATTGTTCCAATTAACAAAGCACTCGCCCAGAACAGGTTTCAGAGAGGGAAGAAACAGGCACAGGATGCGCGACAGCCACACACACACACAAAAAGACTCGGGGAGGGGAGGGGGGGGGGGGAGTAGAAGAGGAATCCAAATCTATTTATACGTGTAAGTCTCTCGTCTAAGCCGATCCAAGCGAGACTAGCGTGGAGGCTGTGGGGTGTTATTTATGATTTTATCGAAGGATGTACCCAGCTGGGGCTTTATAGGAATCAGGTTTTATCTCCCCCTGACCAGGGAGCGGCATCTGTGGGGTCTCTCCCACCCACCAGCATTCAACCCCCTTCCCAAACCCCATTCACCTGCCCCACACCCAGCCCCTTTGGGATTTGCACGGGTACCCCTTCCCACAATCTGGAAAGCTCTGGGACGTGCCCCACGGAACCAAAAGCAAAGACTCGGCCGCTCGGAGCCCGGCTGGTTTGTGGGGTGATGCCCGGGATGGTTCATGGCCCTGGATCCTTCCCCCATCCCAACTTGCCGTACCTGCTGCCACACAACGGCCCTTTGTCTCCCAGCCCCTTCGTGGGGCTGCCCTGCGTTTTAGTGCCATTAACGTCCAGAAAATAAATGGAAAATAAACAGTCTCTTCACAGCTGAACCACCACAACCCACCCCCCCACCCCCATTAAGACAATGTTGAGCCGCTCTGTCAAATATTCCCTTTTAAAAATGCCAGCACAGTTGAAAAGGGATTTGTTTTCATTTAAGGCAAAAAATTACCCATCTTCCCTAATAAATATTTTTCCTCATTTACCCTGCAATAGTATATTGATGAGGGGTTCATCTGATATTATAGCCATGGCAGGCAGCAGCAGCACACGCTGCAGATCCAGGCATCAGGATTATCACGACAAGGCATTGCTGCTCGGTGCCACAATTTTAAACCTCAAGACCAGCTGAACTCCGTGATGCTTAACTTGATGATTTATTAATATTTCATCATATCTAAAAATTATTTTTTTTCTAATTATCCTACCTATAGAGCACAGGGAACTGCATAGCAATTGGCTAAATTCAGATCTGGTCAAAATATTTTTAGCATGTTTTTTGGCAATGTTTTGCAATATTTTTGTCAAATGCTAACTATGACTGTATGGCTCTTTCATGACAAAAAAAGTCTGGTTTATTGGAAGAGTTTTTTCTTGTTTAAATACAAGAAGCTATTGATTTTTGTTTGACAAAAGTTTAAATGAATTCCCATGTCCTGTTAAAAACAAATTTAGCGGACACCCCCCTTCTCTACGGCACTTTTTTTGGCAATATTTTTTGCAGGTGAAGGCAGGGATCTCCCGAGGGATTTCAGCAATTCCACCACGCACAAGCCAGCCCTCCTGCAGCTCTTGCGCAGTCCTCTCTCCTCACTGATGGGGCCAGAACCAGGCAAATATTTATTTTTAAGTATTTCTGTCCATACTGATAGCCACCACGGGGTCCCTCGGCCGGTTCAGAGCCAGGTGGCACTTCCCACCCTCCAAACCTTCCTCCTGGCACTGGCCAGGGATGAGGGAAGGAGCAGTTTGGGAGAGTTTTGCTGCTTTTTGGTGAAGTCCAGGGGTGGGAGGGGGACACAGGATTTGCAGCCCCCATCCCCTGCCCAGGGGATGCCCACCCCAGCCCACCCCCATTTTCCACCCAGGCACGGCAAATCCTGCTTTAAATCATTTCACCAAGCTTTTAACCATTAAAATCGGGACAATTTTTAACCCTTGCAATTCCTTTGCTGCAACCCAGGAGATGGTTAGCACTGAGCGAGGGCAGGATCTGGCCCCCAGCCCATTGCTCCACTGAGAGCATCAGCGCCCATCCTGCCCCATATCACCGCATCCAAGCTGGGTCTGCTTGTCCCCACAGCCCACTGCCATGCAGGGCTGGCATTTGGGTTTTCTCGCATTTTCCACGACTCTGCGAAGGTGCTGGGGACGCGGGGCTGCACTGCAGTTCCAGGGCCAGCACCAGTAGAGGCTCCCGGAGCCGCTTTCAGCCCTGCCTGATACTCCCAGCTGCTCTGTCACCTTCTCCATCCCCAAAGTATTCCTGGCTCTGTCACCTTCCAGTCCCCAAAGTGCTCAAGGGGCTCACGGGGAGTCCAGCATCAGGTCACCTGCCTGCTCAGCTTTCTGCTCCTGATCCAACACCTGCACAAGCAGGTTCAGCTCTGGGGGTGCACATGGAGTGGGGGACATTTGCTGATGTCTAGCACCGGGCAAGCATCCACCCATCCTCCTCCTCAGCAGGGCAAAGCCACCTCTGCTGTTGCTCCTCTTCCCCCCTCTATTCAGATACCTCTTGTTGTCAGCCAAAGAGCTCAAATATTAGGGCAAGGAATATTAGGGGAAGGCAGGGCTGTTGCGCAGCCCCATCTGTTCCCCACATGATTTTCCAAGGGAAAAAACAAACAATTATGCTTTTAAAAAATAACCCTCTCTGCGCCGAGTCAAGCATTTGGCAGGAATAGCTCAAAGAGCGCTGGACTTTCCTGAGAGCTGCCGTTGGATTTCTAGGGGTGCCAGCATGGTTTATTCACAGCTTTTTTTTTTCCTCCATGCCCAGCTTTGGTCTGGGTATTTTTGGGGGGGTGGAGGAGGACACATCACCCCAGTCCACCCCTTTGAGACAGGCAAATGAGCCTCCTCCGTGCACCTTGGGTGCTCAGAGCTGCCAGAAAGTGGGTGCAGCCTCATCCCAGCCCTTTCACCCCAAGCCCTGCAGGCATTGCTCACCCCAGGGCAGCTCTCAGACCACACTGGGGACACCGGAGGAGCTCTTTGGGGTACCCAAGTAACCATTTGATCCATTGGAACATGAGCAATAAGCACAAAAACCTTTGTGAATCACCCTGCCCGAGCCTGGAGCCGCTCAGCTTTTCCCCAACCCTTGCTGGGGGGGGAAGCAGCACCATACCCCCCACCCCTGGGGCAAGCTGAGCATCCCAGGCTGCTCCGGTGGGATGGAGAGGAGAGGTGGCAAGGGACAACCTGGAGTTCAGGGGTGAAAATACCTCGTTTGCACACAAGAACCCCAAATCTGGCCAAAGCTCAGCACCCAGGAGCTGCCCCAGCATTATCTTAGCTTTTACTGGTGTCATCCGGGGGATTTGATTGTCTGGACTGGGGCAGGAGGGGAAGCGATCATCCACTGAGGGCTGAAGGGCTTTTTCTCTCCAGCTGCGCACAAACTGAAGCTGTTGGGGATGTCACCAACACATGGCTTTGAGGGTGGAGCTGGCTGGACATTTTTCTGACGGAAAATGATGATTCATCAAAAGCAAGATGTCACGCAGAAACGCAGTCCACTTCTACAAGGAGTTTGTTTTGAAAGAGGAATTGGGAGGGGAGCAGCACTGAAACGAGATCAACACATTTTGCTTTGGGCTCTTCAAGAAGTAACACTGAGCTTGTTTGAAAAAAAAAATCACTTTTCATTTGACTATTTCGCATTATAGAGTCTAAAGTAATTTACTTGGCAATTTCACTCAGAGAAAAACATTGAAGTTTCAGCTCTTGTTCTTCCTCAGAAGTGGAAGAAAGGGGGAAGGAGAAGGGAAGAAAAACCTCAAGTATTGCCGATGAATTTAAAACATCCTGCTCCCCTTCCGGCTGTCTTAATGAGATCAGTCTTGAATCTATAGGAACCCCGCTCCGGAAAAAATCTCATTCGAATTTTTTTTTTTCCCAACAACAGAAGATTAGGAATGGAAATGCCCATGGGAAAGGAGCAAGTTGGAGAACACTTTTTTTTTGTGGTGGGGGAGAGGGAGCTTTTGGAGAGAAGCAGGAGAATGTCCCATGGGATGGGGGAAGGGACCATCTGGAACTACTTGTTGTAGCTGATGCAACATTGCGGGGAGCAGCACCAGATGAAGCGTGTTGAGGTTGCGCCGAACCGCCTCCCCTGCAGCCATTTCAATCCTGATTTACCCCACCGAAACCAGCCTGGGATTTTAAACCCCAACAGCGGTGCTTCTGTCCCTGGCCACATCAGGGAGCACAGACTCCAGACCTTTGGTCCAGGAAGCTGCTGCTGCTGGAATAGGCAGCTTTGCTCTGGAGAAAAGCAAATTCCAAGCCTTTTTACGCCAAAAAAAAAAATAATTAAAAAATCATCTAGAGGAAACACAGCAGCAAAGAGCTTGTGGATGAGGTGGAGCAGCAATCTAAGCTGCAGCTGCTGGAGAGGCAGCAGCCGAGCGAGGGCTGCTCCCAACCCTCTCCCTTGCAGGAGGATGCCAGGAGATGTTGGAGATCTACTGCACCAACCATGCTGGGATGGGTGATCCAGAGCCCCACAGCTGGCCACAGCTCACACCGCTGCACCCCCGAGGGCAGAGATGGGGCTCAGGCTCCTTCTCACCCCAAAGGGCCAGCATGGCCACCTTCTCACATCAAAGCTCCTCCCAGGAGCAAGCAAAAGGACCAAGGGAGGCTCTTGGTCCTCCATTGACCACTCTGCACGCAACTGGTACCAGGCAAACCAGCACCTGAGACAACCAGAGGAAAAAAAAAAACCCACACTGCTCCTTTCCATTTGGTGGGGTTTTTTTGTTTTTTTCTTTGGAAAAACACTTCCAACCATAGGAAATAGGATAGAGCTGAAGGGATGGCCAAGTCCTGGCAGACTCAGTCCCCTGCTCCTCCTCTCCATCCCATTCTCCAGCACCTGCCTGGGGATAGCACTGCCTCCCACTCCCCCCAGCAGATTTTGAACCTCCACAATGGCACAGGCAACGGTGCCAGGCCGATGCCAGCCACATCCCAGGCTAACGCTGCCACCCCTTTTGTCTGAGGGCATTAAAACCCCAGAAACGTTGGGGTGGTGGTGGGGGACCAGGAGGCTGTCAGCGCATGATGAGTGGCGGCGCAGCGTTACCCGTCTGGCACCGGTGCCCCTCGCCACAAATGCCATTGGCAAAGCTCTGCACAAACATCTTTTCAGGGCTCGCCTGGTTCTCCCGGCTGCCATAGAAACCCCTGTTCAGCTGAAAGTATATTAAAGGGTGGCGCTGGCCCTCGCACTGAATTCATCACATTGTATTCCCCCAGAAAAAAAAAAAAAGAAAAAAAAAGGAAGAAAGCCCACCCCTTTGTGCCTCTGCCTTCTCTTTCTCTGTCCGAGGGAGATGGTCGCTCTCCGGTTCATTTTGTACTTGCAATCGCATCTCCCCCCGTTCCCCATGCACGGTACAGCCCTGGGAAGGACCACTGCATCCCACCAGCCTTCACCTTCTGGCCTCCTCTCTCTGAGTCTCCCCAACCACCACCAAGGAAGCACCAAAAAGCTCCTCAGAATAATAAAAAAAAGCTGATATGTGAAAACCATGGGGGTAAATTGTAAATTGCTCGTTGCTCCTCCATCCTGCTCTTCTCCGCCCATCCCTCCCCAGCACTACAGACAGCCACGGGCTAAATCCAGAGTTGCAGCCAACAGGGTTTTTTTTTTTTGGGGATGCAAGAAGTACATTTGGTCACACGCATCCCTTTTCCTTCCAGGTTGAATATGAAATTTCCACCTCAAACAGCAGGAAAGCCACGATGGAATCCATCTCAAATACAGAGAGAATCGAGGGGTATGATTTGAAGAGGTCTAAACCCGTTTCCCCCCCCCCAGCTTCTTTGCAAGCTCATCCCCTTGACAGAAGGAAGCTTTGCCCACCCTCGCCAGCCCCGGAGGGACCTCAGGGGCAGCAAAGGGGTAATT
Source organism: Falco cherrug (assembly GCF_023634085.1). NCBI lineage: Eukaryota > Metazoa > Chordata > Aves > Falconiformes > Falconidae > Falco > Falco cherrug. Next base: position 1,209,445 of record NC_073715.1, on the reverse strand, counting down.
TAGTCGTTTCAGGCGCATCGGGCAGCGCGAGCCGGGAGTCACCTATTCAAGCAGATTTCATGCCCTGCCACGGGCTGTATCTCTCTATCAGGGCGGCCGGTGGAGGTCTCACAGCAGCAACCGTGATCCCCCTCCAGCCCAGCCCTCATCCCACCACCGCAAAGACCCAAGCAACCCCCCACATGCTCCGGATTTACACCCACGAGGCAAAAGTCCAACTGTGTTTATCAAAAAAAGCCCAGCACTTGGGGGTTAGCACCTGTATTTCTCTTCCAGACAGGGGAAATCTCCCTGTTTCTTGCAGAATTTGCTTGTGGGTTGTGACGAATTTTGCCGTTCCCCACCTCCTCCCTCTGGAAGATTTAATTCTGTTGGACATTCCCTCCCAAAGCCTCCATTTCAGCCGAAAGGAACTCATTTTGCCCAAGTTTATCGGCCATTATTTTTGCCAATTCCCTCTGCAGAACAGTGCTCAAATCTAAACTGAACTTATTGCTCACACCCACACGCGCAGGGGTGGCTGCGCACAGCCACTATCTCCAACCCGCCACGAAAATATTGCTTCAATTTCCAAAACCTTTTGAATTACCCATTTCATTTTTAAACCATTTATTTTTACCTCCACCCACAATAAAAGCAGAAAAGATCAAAGCCAAGGCCTTTTGTGGCTCGGGGTGCCCCTGCCACCAGCATGCTTTGTTTGAAACCCCCTCAAAAGAAACTCATTTTGGTCAAGAGCCAATTATAAAAATTGGGTTGGGGGTTTGCTTAGCTTTAGAGGTGTAAAATTGTCGTCACATCAGTAAAGCTACCAAGTGGCCACGCACAGGTGGTGCGGTAGGCAGGGTCTAACTCTGCTGGAGCAGAGGGAGCACGGATGGAGGGGACGGAGGGATGCGGGTTAAGGACCAGGGGAGAAAGGTGGTTTCTCAGCTCAGGAATGAGCTCTTCATTCCTTATCCTTCCTGCACAGCAGCATTTTTGCTTCCCCTGCCACCTGCAGCAAGTCCTGGCGAAGGTCCTCAGGAGCACAGCGTGGCATTTGCTTGCCTCCAACAGCTCAGTCCATCCCCAGACACACTGCAGGTGGCAGGGGGGTGTCCCCACCTGGCCCCACACAGCCCCCCAGATGCCAGCAGCAGGGTCAGGACTGCAGGCATAGCCCGGACCAAGCTGGACACGGGTGCAGCAATGCAGGGAAGAGTGACCAAACAGCCAGCCCCTTCCCAACCCCACATTGCAAGCAGGGGGGGCAGCTGGGTGCCTGCTCTGAGGTGGCCCCCCCACCAGGACCAAGCATCTCATGGCTCCGTAGCACTGTACAGCCTCGCTGCAAGGATGCACACGCCCCCCCCAAAGGGTTTGCTAACCTCCTCCTTGTGCTGCAGGAGCACCCACCACCTCCAAAGCCACCCCACAAACCAGCCCAGGGCAGCCACCAGCATCCCCCCACCATGACCCAGGGAGCGGCGGAGCCCCCAGCTCAGGCCCACTCCGTGTCCCACTCGAAGTCATGGAAGTGGGGGGACCCTGCCACGCTCGTCTGGCCGCTCTCGGCCGATCTGCATCACAAAAGCCCCATTCTTGCAAACTTGGGCGACCTCCCGACCTCGCCAGCTCAGGGAGTGAATGGCTTTAGTCTGCCACGACCATCATGTCACTTTGATTAGTGCGTGAATAAACTCTCAATCCCGGGCTGGGGGAGGCAGGGCTGGCGGGAGCCGTGCTGGCTTGCAGCCCTGGCCGCAGGGACAGCACCCTGGGTCCCACACCCAGGGGTGGCCACAGGGATCCCCCCCCCCAGAGCACCCTCACCGCTCTGCCAGCCAAACCAGAGCTGGCAACCCACCCTGTGCGCAAGGGGCCAGTGGCACTGCGTCCCACCTCGGTGCTTGGGGGTGTCCCCAAGCTCTTCCCACCGCTGCCACCTCCCTGAGGGACCTCGATGGTGAGCAAAGCAGCCAAAATTAAAACCTTAAGGACCCCCAGGGAAATAGCACCAGTCTCCCTCGTTCCTTCAGTGCCCAAAACGTAGGTGGAGGCATCAAAAGCAGCGCTGAGGAAGCTCCCTGTGCCAAAGCCTGCTGTAAGCACCACTTGAGCAGGATCCAGCCCAGGTCCCTTCAGCCCCTGAAGGAATTTGATGGGCTGCAGGAGCCTCTGAAACACCCGACTCTTCCCAAATAGCCAAGGGAAAGAGCAGTGAGGGCAGCCACCTCTCCCCAGCCCAAGGCAGGATTTTCTGAGCACACAGATGCCTCCAGAGCCACCCAAAGCTCAGCCACCCGCTTCTGTGACAACAGGCAGCTGGTGCCACTCACCCAGAGGAGGGATGGGTGCTGCGGGGACAGCTGGGCTGCCCTTCACCCCAAGGATGCTCCTGGCTCACCGGGGTCCAGCAGCTGCATCCAGCTCAGTGGGATGGTCACACAATCCACACACCCCCGGCTAAGAAATCAAGCATCATCTGGGGGGACCAAAAAAGTTTGCAAGAGCTGATGGCAAGCTTTCAGGCTGGCAGAAACTCACGCTTTTGAAAGAAAACCTGGGGGATCTTGTGTTTCAGGAGGCCCTGAAGTACGCTTCAATTTACAAGCCAACTTGCAGCACCTAATGAGTCTCAAACATCTGCTTTGGAGGAGAAGCTGAACTCTTGCACATCCCTCCCGCTTGCTACGCATCCCACAATATCTAATAAACCCCGAGTTGTTCAACACCTATCAAAACTGCCAAAATATCACCATTTTAAGTCTCAAAATGCAAGATCTGTAGAAAAGGGTTAGGAAGACAGTAAATTAGGCCCTGCATGAAGGGCTCTACATGGGAAGCTAATGACCTTTTGTCTCTCCTGTCTACAGACGGGCCTCATTTGCATGTATGCAGTTGGAATAATCTCGCCCATATTTCAAGCGTGTGGCTGCATCCCCGCGTCCTCCTCCAGAGAGGTTCCCTCCCGCTGTGCATGCCATTATAATAGTGCAGCCACTTCAGACTGCCTTTAAAACCACCTAGACACCAGCCAGGCTTCTCCAGCCCAACGGGAGGCTCTCCCCATGGAAGAGAAAGAGACTTTTGAGGCCCCAGATGTGACAAAACTGAGAAGTCCCGATGCGGCATGGCTGGGGGACACCCCAAGCTGTGAGACCCTGACAGCACTGCCCATACCTCAGCTATGGGGAGCATCCCTGGGCTTTGGGGGAGCTGCTCCAGTAACAGCCCCCACCCTCCTCTGGGGACCAAGAGTTTGGGTTCATTGCAGATTTATGGAGCACAAACGTTTTTTCCAGATCCCTGCACTGTGAGCTGAAGCCCTGGGATGCCCTTTCTTAGGTGCTTTGAGGTGATTTTTGAAGCAGTTCCTTCAAGGTCAAGTTAAAAACGTTGGATGTGGGAAATCTGGGTCCCCACCTCTCCCTGCTCATGTTGCTTCTCCTCCAAGCCTGGAGGTCTCACAGAGCTGTTTAACAGCCCATGGTGGATCTATGAGCCTGACCGGGGGAGGTTGTCGTTACAAGGGCCAAGAGCAGCTTTTTGCTGCATCCACAGATTCCCACTCCAGGTGTGCAGCACCAGAGCAGCTGCACTGGCAGGGGACACCTTGCCCAGAGAGCCAACTGCAGCACTCAGCTTCCCACTGCCCAGCTTCATCCATCTGCTTCCCCAGAGATCCCAAGAGCAGGATTAGCCCCCTCTCAGAGTGATCTGGATCTCAAGACTCAAAACAATGCAACTTAGGGAACCCTGACCATGCCAGGACCCCAAAACACTGAGTGCCAGACCCCCCTCCCTGACCTTTCCAGGGCTTCCAGCATAAAGAAAAAATATAGTTCTCTTATTTATGCCACAGTCCCCCTTCCACTGAGCACCAAGAGCTGGTCTCAGTCCCTCTCCCTGCGCCAGGATCGGGCCCGTCCAGGCGCTGGGAAGGCAGCGCCGTGGCAAACACAAGACCTCAGACAGGCAGAGCTGTCAATCCGGCCCCCATCTCTCAAAAGATTGATTAAGGACAAAAAAAAACAAACAAAAGAGAAAAGGGAACTTATGGACATGAGCTGAGAGGCGGGGAAAGAGGGGAGGGGAAACGAGCCCGGCCAAGTTAAAATTCCGACGGAGAAGTTGCAGCTGAACTATAGAGTCTAGACAACCATTCACAGCCCCAGCCCCAATTGTTATATAGCCTCTATTGTCTTAATTAACCATTTTAGCCGAAATGGAAGCAGACAAATCTTTTCTTCTCCATTCCACCCCTCCTCTGCTGCACACTCATGCAGACAAACACAACCGAGTCAAGTGCTTGGATTTTAAAAAAAAAAAAACAACACACCCCTCTGCATATACACACACATACACCTTCTTTCGGGTTAGATCTTTGCAAGGTTCGTTGAGAAAAATCACTCACCAAACAAGCACGGGGAGAAAAAAAAAATAATGCAAATCCTGACGTAACATGAATGGGAACAAATGGGTTGATTCTTTTAATCTCCTAATGTGCTTAATAAAGCATTATTGCAATGCAAATTTTGTTTTAATGCTGTACATATTTTATTGGACATGCTGGTAATTTTAGTTGGCCGAACAATCCGCCGCTTTGTTTTACTGAGTTATTTCTGTTTGGGGGGTGGGCGGGGGAGGTGGGGATATTCTTGAGGGTATCGTGGGACTTCTGCCAACCCATACCCCCTGGGAATCTCTGCAACACACTCGTCAGAGGCTTAAGCCAACAATAAATAAATAAATAAAGAAGAGGGCCAAATTCTCCTCTCATGACCCCAGCAGAAATGCAGCAGCAATTCAGAAACGCCTCTCCCCACGCCAAACCCTCACAAGTCCCACAGCTTCTTTTCCCTCATCCCACCGGTTACCTCCCTACCAGCTGCAGCCCGTTTACACGGATTTAACGAGGTTTTAGTGGAAAAAGCCCAAGGAGCAAAGCAGGCATGGACACCGGCGCAAGGCTCTGCCCTTGGTGCACAGAGACAGTGCATCGGGGCGTGAGGACCTCGGTGCTGAGCCCTGCACAGGGACTCTCCAGCCCAAACCAAAGACAGGGCAGCACCTTCCATCCCCCCATCCAGCCTCCTCGAGGGTGGGTTTGGGATTTGTCCACAGGGAACATTCCCCATCCCCAGCTCACGGGCTGCACAATGCCAATACAGTCCCTTCCGCGCCACAAGCCGAAAAGTGGCATCTCTGCAGAACCACCATCAAGCAGCACCAGCTTCCCCTAAAGAAATCCAGGTTTTATGAACATTTTGAGTGTAAGCCTTGCCCTGAAGGGGGGAAAATCTGCCTCATTTTATGCCAGTGTGTCAAGGTACAAACCTGATTGCAAAAGAAAGAAATTAGTGACAATTATAATCATCATGCCGGGCTACAGCTCTCTAATAGAAAACTGTCATTTTGGCAGGATAAATGCAGCTTCAAGAGCTCTGTAAAACAAACGTGTGCAAATGTGCAAGTTTGTGAACGCTCCCGAGTCCACTCGGAAAGGTTTGTTTGGGGTTTTTTTCCACCACAGAGCTGAGCATCAAACCGCGAGCGGTAAAACCCTGAGATGAGCTGAAGGGCAGGGAACAACCACCTGGAGCGTTTTGGGATACAAGAGGCACAAGGTGGAGAAGCACAGCAAAAAGATGCAAAAGCCTTTACTAAATGCGTTTGTGGGGTCCTGGAGCTGGGGACACCCCCAACAGCCAGCAACCCCTGCCCATTTTGCTGAACATCTTCTGCCACAGCGTTTCATCAGGACAGGGGGATGAAGCGTTGCTCTGATGATGAGGATGGGGTCCTCTGCTAAGGTGGAGAGAAGGGAGCCAGATTTTTTTTTTGCAAAGACCTTGAGCACAGAGGGAGCATGCCTCGCTGCAAGCCTGGAAATCCAGCCCCCGAATCCACGTGGCAGCAGATTTGGGAGCTCACAGCAGCCTTTGCTGCAGGAGGTGGGGAAACCAGAGGCACCAAGGCAGTCGATGGTCTCTCCTCCACCACTGGGAAGGTTGCTCCCCCCACCCCCCCAGGCCAGCGATGATGTCAGGATGCCTTTCAGCTGCTGATCACCAGCAGGGAATGGCTGCAGGAAGGATTAAGGGATTAACGTGGTCCAGGAGCTACTTTAAGAGGTTTGCCACAGCCAAGAGAGCTGGGCTGCAGGGCAAGGAAGGCCAAGCAGGGACCCTTTGCCTTCACCAAGGGGGCTTGTAAGTCAAAAAAGGTCCAAACTGTGTCCTGGCCTTTCATGGTCCTCCCTCAGGACCTGTCACAGCTCTGCAAACCCACTGAGCTGTCGCTGGTGCCCTCCCAAGATGCAAAGAGCAGCATTTCTGGGGAAAAAAAAACCCCAGTTCTGCCAACCCGGTCTGCAAATTCCCGAATTCCCATCCCACTTCATTCCCAGAAGGTACACAGGGACACGGACCACGGAGACATCATGCTTTGAACCCCACTGGGGATCCCTGAGGGTCATAAGCTCCACCACACCAGCTTGGCCTCCAGTCACCCCCTGTAAGGGTGGGGGGGGGTGTCCCAGTCTCCAGCACTCACAACCAGCAAGTCCAGCTCTGCACCCATTCCCACTCATGCCACCGTCACTAGGGCACCCCAACCACTGCAAAACCAACATCATTAAGGTCTTCCAGAAGAGCAGACCCTACAAAGACGATCAGGGTCATCAACACCCTCCAAAAAACCTTTAACATCACCCTCAACAAGACAACAGCCAGATGTTCAAACACCCAAAAAAAAGAAAAGAGACCAACCTGAGAGCAGAGGTGCAGGAGAACCAGCACTGGCACAGAGGGACACCACAGCCTGCAGCAACACCAAAAACCACAGAGGAAGGCTGAGAGAAACCAAAGCTCTCCTGTGCTCTCCTTTAAATAGAGCAACAGCCCAGGAGCCCAGGGTGACCTTGATTGCTCATGGGTCTCAGGTGTTGTCTCCTCAGGCTCACCGGGTGGCCACCAGCTTGTTCCCACCACTCAGCTGCTAGTGGTCTGCTTGGTGCCTACGCAGCTGGGGTGCAGGGACCTCGAGCAGGTGGAACTGGGGTGGTGGGAGCTTGGGGCATGATCTGACCATCACGTGCATGCTGCATCCATCACGTGCAAGTTCCAACCATCACATGTGTGCTCCATCCATCACGTGCATTCTCCATCCATCATGTGCGTGCTCCATCCATCAGGTGTGTGCTCCAACCATCACGTGCATGCTCTAACCATCACATGTGTGCTCCATCCATCACATGCATTCTCTAACCATCATGTGGGTGCTCCATCCATCACGTGCATGCTGCAACCATCACGTGTGCTCCATCCATCACGTGCATTCTCCATCCATCACGTGCATGCTCTAACCATCACGTGCGTGCTGCAACCATCACATGAGTGAGTGCTCCAACCATCACATGCATGCTCTAACCATCACACACATGCTCCAACCATCACATGCGTGCTCCATTAATCACAGCGACACTCCAGCCATCATGTGCATGCTCTGCCCAGCCAGACCTGGCTTAGGGAGGGCACGGGCAAGACATATGCCCTGGAAAGGAGGTGGAGAGGTCCAGAGGATGGCAAGGGTGTTGCTGCCTTTGCACAGCACACTAGAGTCTTCATCTTCGTTAAAGCCTCCAGGCACACTCTTAATGTTACCTCTCTAATAATAATATTTCATCTGCCTTATCTGATTAGTTTAGGCTCATTTGATTTTTGCAAAACACCTTTAATCACCTTGCAAATTCCCCATCATTATAAACAGAGCCACCACAAACATTTTCAGCAATCCAAGTTTTATTTTCAGCAATCTTTTTTTTTTCTTACATGCAAGAAAGGCAGTTGTAAAAAAAATATATAAATTTTTAAAATATGAACAAGACAGAGGCTGAGAAAACATTAACAAGGCCCTGTGCTTTTTGCTAAAGTGCCTTCATTTCATTATCATTAAATTTGCCTAGTAATTAGATTTCGGTGCATGAATATTTTAAAAAAATGTAACAGACAGGCTGTCAAAAAAAAGCACGACAACATCAATTCGATAATTTTTTAGACAGAGACATTCATAAGCAATTAACACAGATTTCCTGGGTTTGGAGACTTTTCCTTTCTTTTCTTCCTTTTTATTTTTTTCTTCCAGTCTCGTGTTCTCCACCTGAAATTGAAAGAAAATCCCTGTAAACATCAGCATTTCCCTTTCTGGTGGTTTTTCCCTGCTTTGCCAATACGGGAAGATGATCCCAGGGCCATTTTTCCCTCGCTTAGCATGCTCCTGTGCTCCTCTCCCCCGCCTCCCACCCCAGCCCGGCGAAACACAGGCAGGCATGAGGTTGGGTCATCCATCAGACCTCCCCACTCCTGCAGGACCGGATTAAATTAAGGTTGCATGAAGCTTCTGTCTTGATCTTCAGGCATTTCTGCTGAAAACAGTGATTTTGATCACTATTTGCATAATTGTACAGTTACGTCTTCACCGGGTCCCTAATTATATGATCTGTGTTCAACACTGCTCCAGACAGGGGGGGAGGCTTGCGAGGGGGATGCTAAACCGGCCGCTCTGCCGTTATCCCTGCATCCCTGGACCGCATCCTGGCTCCAGGTGAACTCCAGACCCTCTTCCCACAGCTCCTCCCTGCAGGCTTGTGGCCACCAAACTGCCATGGGGACAGCCCCGTGCTTACCCTCCCCACTCTATTTGTGCGTGACGTGCACCGAGGGTGATGCCAGCCCCCCCCCAAAAAAAGAGGGGGTGTGGTTGAGGTGCCAGTCTCTGCTCTACAGCTACCCAAACAACCCCTCGCAGAGCCATCATCCTCTGATTTTCACCCAAAGGGATGCAAAAGTCGAGGCGCAGCGCCGCGAGCCCTTCTCCTGCCCACGCTGCACATTTCCAACAGGACCAGAAGATGGATGGAAAACAACATAGTCCCAAATTTTCCCCTTCTTTCCCTCCGCAGAGGTCCCAGGAGAACCTCACGTGCCAGAAAAAAAATCCAGCCCAGGGGCTGTTTGCTGGGATGATTCAAGGTCTGAGCTATTTTGGAGGTGGGGGGAGCTCAGGGCAGGTTGGACCTGTGCCTGGCACCAGCAGAGACCCCAGACCACATTTCCCATACGACTGATACGGTGCCAGAGACCCCCTGGATGTGCCCAGGGAGGAGCTGGTTGCTCACAATTGCCTTCTTGCACTTGCAGGGAGGCAAATTCCTGCTCCCTCCTGAGCTCTTCACTGGGAAAACAGCAACATTTGGGTGGATTTTATTTCAGGCAGAACTTCCAGAGTTCCGGGGTTTAGTCCTAACCCAACACCAAACATTTGAAATACTCTAGAAAAGGGGCCTCTTTCCTCTGCGCATCCCAAACCCTTAAAAAATCATGGTTTTATTTCAGCTGAGCCCTCAAAACACCGGCCAGGCTCCCGCATCAGCTCTGTCCTCTCTTACAAGAGCAAAGTTTTGCAATGAGCCCCACTTGGGCCAGCTCAAGGCTGTTGCAGAGAAGTAGCCAAAATGATCTTTGCAGGTTTGAAAGAGCATGCACCGGAGCTAATAAACACACTGGGTGGAGAAACCAGCAACAAAAAACCCACCCAAAGCCCAGTTCTTCGACCTAAACACACACAGATGTTCAAAACCTGGGTCGCTCTTCTTTTTTTATGATTGCTCTCATCACCATCATCATCTCTGGCAAATTAAGAATACACAAAACAGCCACACACAAAGAAAATCCTAGACCTCAACTCAGGTCATGCCTTCCTAAAATCTCCTTTGCAAGGTTTTATCGGCAAGAGCAGGGAGTAGAAGCAGTTGGTACAAGCAGCTGAAAGACCAAATCAAAAGCATGTGAGCAGATTAAAGAATCAATCTCTCCGTTTGATGCAGAGGAAATCCCACTAATTATAAAGAAGGGGCTTATTTCCTGGAGTCACTCTGTTTGAAGTCATCAAAACTAGTAATACTTAATTACTCTACTTTATGGAATATATAACATCGAGCCCCTTCTCCCACTTGCCGGTTCTCTGATGCCATCGTTGGCACTGGAGTTTCCAGGGGGTTATGGTGATGTTCCTCCTCTACCTATGCACTTATTTATTCAAATGAAGCCCTTAACAGCCCTCACACGAGCCTGTGGGGAAGCATTTAAACGTGCTTTAAAAGAAGGTTATAATGAAGAAGAAGAAAAAAAAAAATGAAAAAAAAAAATCCAGAGCGATTTAGCCGTGCAAGCTACCTGGCTATTATTGCAAACGTGTGTGCATTCTGTGCACGCCGTGCCTGCAAACATTTTCCAGATCTGGAATTTAGAATTAAACTGAACTGCAGGTATCTGCCTCATCCAAATCCTTGAAAAGGGAAGGGGGGGTGTGGGGGTGTGTGCTGAAACTCGGCCCCCACCAGCCCCTCAGCAGCCCTGCAGACCTTATTGAGCAATCTTTGAGCACCCAAGGAAGAGAAGAGTGAGCTGCCAGCTCTTGGTGTACAGACACATCAAGATTACATCCATAGATAGAAGAAAAAAAAAAAAAATCCTCCAAAAAATTTTTTTATGGGGAAGAAAGAGTGACAGGTAGGCACAGGATCTTCTCAGAACTGGTATAAAGATATTTATCTTCATATCTTTATATCTTTATTATCTTCTCAGAACTGGTAAAACCATATTTAATATCGAGGAAGGTCTGATTTTCCTTATCTCTCCAGGTGGCCGTAGGGTGAACCTGGTCAGGACGTGCTTTGCTCAAGGGCCACCAACTGCCACCAGGCTAAAGCTTCTGGAGCCAGGTGATTGACGTGGAGGGGAATCACAGCTTTCGTTAAAACACAAAGAGCAATAATCGTATTTTTACAGGTGGAGAGAAACCTTGAAAAAAATCGGATCCAAGAGATTCAGGCGGGGAAAGGCAAGAAAAACTTCATTTTTATGAAGTGTTGCCATTCTCCACGCGCTCCGGAGTGCAGCCCTGGCACCGAAGCCGCTCCCAGGACCTCAAGCAAAGCCATCCCTGGCAAGGGAGTGAAGCCCACGGGATCCAAACCCTCTCCCAGGATGAGATGAGGCTCTCTAAGACCATCACTTTTCTAAAGGCAACCTCCAGGGAGCAGGTTTCATGAAAAGTTGCCCATTTCCATGGTTGGGGAGCACCGGGACAGCCCAGGTTTGGGTTTGACTTGCTCAACCCTGGCTGGTTACAAGACTTTTTCCAAATTGCTCTCTTTTTCCAACGAAGCTGGTAAATTTTGGAGGGTAGAGACAAGAGAACACCTCTTGTTCACCACCACCACCACCCCACCTACCTGGGGCTATAGGTGCTGCACAGCCATCACTACTAGGAGTAGCAATAATAAACCTCGCTGCTCCATCCTGGAGTTTCTCCCAAATAACTGCATCCAGGAGATGTGGAGCTATGTGCTACTGTTTGAAATTCTGCACATACCACCGCGCCTGGGGAACATCCCAGGAATGCTGCTGTGGAGTCATGGGGCTTCACAGCCAGGCATTGGGGGTGAAAAGGGTTTGATTTTTTTCCTTTTTTTTTTTCCTTTTTTTTTTTTTCCTAAGACAGAAAGGGAAGAAATCCGCTAAGTCCAGGTTTGACCTGACTGGGAAACGCAACTGGGCTCCATATTGGTCTGAAAAACCCCTTTTAAGATGCCTGATCTTTGTGAAAACACCAAACCAGCACACATCTCTACAAACCCCTCTGCCTGCACGAGGACCCTTGCAATTTTGCTGGGGGTGGGAGAATGGGGGAGTGCTTTGCTCGGCAGCACCCGCACCACAGGCTCAGCACCTTGGCGCTCCCCAGCTCTTGGATATGCCCTTCCTTGGTGCTTGTGGCAGATGAGGTCCCAGAAATGCCCCGACGCTGCCAGGCTCTGCGGGAGGATAGATGTGCAGTGTGGTGTCCTGGGGGACGAGAGCTCAATTTCCAGCCCAGTGACACATCTGCTCCTGGTCCCCGATACCACGTGGCCCCACCGAGACTTTCTCTGCTTTCTCTTTTTTTCTGAGAGCGAGCATCCGCGCCGAGAGGCACAGCTCAGAGCCCTTTTCTCTCCATCTTTTCCCTGCTTGCATAACGGGAATCAAAATACTATTTCCCCGAGCAACACAGGGAGCCTTCCAACACTTAGCCCCTTGCAGCTGATGGGAATAGTTCTGAGCCAGACCTGAAATAAAATTCTCCCATCCCAGTCCCTCTGGAACTGAGGAAAACCCAGGATGAGCCTATTACTGATAATTTTTTGCTCTTCAGGTCTAAGGTATCAAAAGAAAAAAAAAGAAGGATCCGCTGAGAGGTGAACATCCCTGTGGTTGCTGGCTGGTAAGAGAGCAGCAAGAACGGATTTGGATTTTATCCAGAGAGGCTTTTGAGGGCTGGAGACGTCCTTCCCCGCCATCTATCACACAGCGGTGAGGAGCAGAGCCGGGGCTGAGCACCAGGTCTCAGCCACGATGCCCCACTGTGGGTGGGAGGGAGCCCGGGCTGCACTGGGCAGCCAGACGGACTTAACACCCCGCCCCCCCCAGCCGCCAGTTCCAGCCCTGTCCTACATCAGAGCTCCATGCAGCACTCCCAACAGCAGACCACTAAAGTTTTGGGGGCTGCTTCTTTGCACGCTGCCCTGAGGCCATGGGCGATGGACGTTTTCCCCATGCGACCTCAAAAAGGGATGCAGGCTCCAGCAGAGGAGGCAATTCCCGTTGCCTGAAAAATTGTGTTTTCCCACAAGACCTAAACCTCTCTGTAAGTTAAGCCCAAGGGCTTAAACGCTCTGCTCACGGGGGTCCCGCTCCTGTCGGCTCTGCCCTGAGGAAGGGGCGAGCGGGTCCCCACCGCCGCCGTCGAACGGGGACCTCACCACAGCCCGGCCGCGGTCTGTTTGTCACTTTTCCTTCATTATTTGCAGTTTGTACACAGGCGTCATTAGGGATTCATTCGGTTTCCCTAGCAGCAGGCATTAGTCTGGCTTCCCTTTCCCCCTTCCCTCGCCAGCGCCCTTTATTTTTAGTGTCTTATTTACAGTTTGACAGAGTAACTGTAACCCTTGCAAGCTACTCCAGCGGCTTTAATCGGGGGAATAATGGGTCCTGTCTGGCGATGAATAGAATTTAGGGGACAGATTGTTCCACACTCGCCCGGTGGGGTAATTTATTTATGTGCGCACTTGTCAGGAGGAGAAAGGGACGGGGGATCTGTATGCACCGAGGACACTGCCAGAGCTGAAAGGGAAGGGAGAATGGAGCCAAACGCCCCAGATCCCGCTGCCCCCCCCCCCCCCTCCTCCAGCAGCTGAATGCCTCCGGTGGCCGTGAACTTGGAGGGGCCGAAAGCCCCATTCCCAGGCCCTCAGCACGTCAGCGGGGCCGCCGAGCGGCTGGGTTGCCGGCAGCGGGGCTGGGGGCTCCAGATGGGTCCAGCCACGGTGGGCAGCCCTCCCCGGCACTGCCCCGCATAGCCGCGGCGCGGGGAGCATGTCCCATAGCAACGGTACAGTAGCAGGAGCACAGCGGGGGTCTGGGAAGAGAGGCAAAGCCCTCGGAAAAATACAGGATGGGTCCAGACAATGGCCCCCTCTCATATCATAAATTACACGGCAGCAACAAAAGGGGACGGATCCTGCCCTCTTCTCTGCTCCCACAGCTTGTGCACTCACTGGGTGCCGCTGGGCATCCTTGGGCGTAGGGAAAGTGGCGGCATGAAGGGTTTCCAAAGGAGGGAGATGGTGGCATTGTACCTCCTGGCCCATGATATCTCCTTCACTCATTCCCTGTCCCTCAAAACGCATCTCCTCCGCTCCTCAGCATCCCCGCTTTCTGCCCCAAAATGCTGCCGAGCATCCACTGCCTGGGTACCGGAGTTGTCCATCACATCGTGACCGTGGTCCCTCGGCCAATGCTAACCATACCCAGGATGGGGGAGAAATGGCTCCTGGTCCAGAGGTGGGACGCTTTCTCCTTCTTCCACTCTTCAGAGAAAAGGCCCTTTTGCTCCTTTTTCCTCTCGGTGGCTCAAGGCCGGGAGCGTTTTGCATCTAGAGCCGATAGCAGCAGCATCTCAGCTCAGCTTCTCCCATGAGCTTTTGCCTGGTGATGGCTGGGGCCGGAGCAGGCTCCATCGCAGCCCTCCCTGGGTTCCCATGCAAAGCAGGACAGTGGCATCCACCAAGCGCCAGGGCCACCGCAAGCAGGAGATGGTCCCCCTTAGCAGAGAGGATTCATCCCACCGAGACCCGGAGAAGAGGTGGGACAGATGTGCAGGGGATCCCCTTACACCCACAACCACCAGGCAGCATCAGGCTAAAAGAGAAGGCGGGGGCTCAGGCTGAACCCACCCGGACCCAGGCACGGAGGTGCTGAAGCTCCACCAGAATTTGTTGCTGATGTTCTTTAAACTTGCCCCTGCTTGGCTTGGTTCCTACCTACTCTTGACACCTTTTCTTCTTAAAAAAGCTTTAAAGTTAGCGTATAATTACACTTCCTACCTAAGCAAAGACCCTTTGTGAGTTGCCAGTGTGGTATAAAGACACCCCTGGTCTGGCTACACACTTTTTACCCCTGTCTTGGCTGCAGTGGCATTTGCCTTCACCGCTCTGTTGGTAGAGTCAGGAATGAAACCACCATGGCCACAGATTCCGACCCCCGTTAGCAGCAGCCACGCTGGTATGGAGCATCTTTCTGTTCCTGGGTTGTTTCTTTTTTTACCGGTTTCCCAGTGTACTGGGAGAGATGCTTAGAGCTGGGTGAGCCGCGTGAGCCTGAGCGTGGGCAGATGTCCAAGCAAGCACCCAGACCCACCTCACCTGTGCCAAGTTCCTCTCCTGCGGGTGAGGATGCTACAAGGACCATGGCTTCTGGCTATGTTAGACTTTAACCGTGCAAGGAGCAAGCTAGGGGATGGCCTGGGAGGACTAAACCAGAGAGAAAGCACCAAAGATGTCACCTCCAGGGGCCGCGGCGCAGAGAAGTACAAAGTCTCCTCTGGATCTCCACTGGCCGGAGGACAGCCCGTGTGATGCTCCGTGCCCAAAGGCGATGCTCTGGCTGCTTTGGGAACAGGGGTCTGACTGATGGCCCCCACAGCCCAGGGACATGGTTGGTGAGAGCCTTCAGCTAGCACAAGCACCTGGGAGTGCTGGAGCAGAGCTGCATGTGGAGGTAGAGCAAGGTGGGGGCAGTGCCCGGACACAGGGGCAGGACCTCATCCCAGGGGCTGTCCACCAGCTCCTAGCTGAGGGACACACTTGGACCAAGAGCCTGTTCCAGGGAAGACCTTCCCCTTGGCAGAGAGCTCAATCATGGAATCATAGAAGGGTTTGAGTTGGAAGGGGCCTCAAAGACCACCTAGTTCCAACCCCCCTGCCACAGGCAGGGACACCTTCCACCAGCCCAGGTTGCTCAAAAGCTCCATCCAATCTGACCTTGAGCACTTCCAGGGACAGGGCAGCCACCGCTGCTCTGGGTAACCTGTGCCAGCACCTCACCACCATCATAGTAAAGAATTTCACCCTAGAAAGGAAGGATCAAGACCTCTCGTTGCTCAGCTGAACTCAAGCCAAGGCAAAAGTCCTTGCATACACTTCAAAAATGCAAGAAAAAGGGTTTTGCACCAGGACCCGGTGGGGCTTTTCACTGCCCCATGTCCTGCAGATGCGGGAGCCCAGCTCCTGAGGGTCGAGGGCAGCCCCTGCCCCACTCCATCCCACCGTGAGAGGAGAGCGGTGACGATCGGCAGAGAGACCTGCGGCATGATTGCGTTGGGCCTGGAGGGGGAAACCTCCTCGTTGGGTACAATGACTGTCTATTCTGCTGATCACAAGCCTAATCCTCTTTGGTTTTTAATTGGCATTTGGGCTAAGCTGATTTAAACCTCTTCACCTTGTTGGGTCCCCCCTCCCCACTTCTTTCTTTTCTTTTTTTTTTTTTTTTCTCCTTTTTTTTTTTTTTTTGACCAAATAACAACGCTGCCATCACCAAGTCCCCGGCACAATGACATCTTTGTGCGAGGGCGAGAGGAGAGGAAAGGGGAAGGGAGGGGGAGAAGGGAAATGTGCTGAACCCACTCGGAAACAATGCGGAGTTTGTGATTCAGACTTGACCACTGGCAAAGGACCCGCTTCAGCTGCGCCTCGTTAATAAACACACTGTCCCTTCCCAGCCCCTCTCCCCCTGCCCATCACCTCCGCCTCAGGCCAGCTGCCCACCGGCGTGGGTTCTACCTGTGGTCCCCATCCCTGATGGATGCAGCATCCCCACGCCCCGATGCCATCCGCCGGAGCGGTACCCACATCCCACCCCGGTCTCACCAGCGAGCTGCCCACGGGGCGATGCGCAGTGCTGGGACGGGGATGTCCCGGTGTCCTCTCCGCCCCACGTGTCCCCAGACTGGTGCTGGTGTCCCCACGCTGAAGCCCTGTGCTGGCCAGCAGCCCTGAGCAGCCTGGCTGGATGCTGGTGCAAATCTCAATCTACGCTGTGCTCCAGACCAGGGTCTGCTGGCAGGAGGAGGAAGAAGAGGAGAAGGAAGAAGAGGAAGGTGCACATGGGATCAGCTGTGGTGAGGGGCTTCTGCTGAGGGTCCCACAGGACAGGTCTTGCTGGCAGCTCCTGCACGGCCAGGGTGTCATGGCTTTTGGAGGGTGGGGTTTTTTCCACCTAGCCCCCACTCCTGGGTTCATGTTCTAGCGAGCCAATCTGAGTTAAAAACAAAAGCAACAGAAACACTTTTATTATCCTCTTTCCATTTAAAAGACAAAAAACCCCCACCAAAACAAAACCAAAACACCCCGAAAAAACTCCAAGGAGCCCTTTGTTCCTGCAGGTGGGAAAGGAACCTCTCACAGGGTTTGAGGATTAAGAGTTAACAAACCCGCCAGAACAGAAGTTAAATACAGAACAAAATCCACAATCCACGGTTGTTCGAGGTTTGGGTCCAGCGGAGGGTGAGGAAGGTGCTGGCAACAACGGAGCTTTTGGCTCCTCTTTTTCCCCAAAATGTTGTCACCATGGTCTCGCACCAGATCCCAAGCATTTGCCGTGGGGACACTCAGCCCATCCCACCAGGGTGCCAGTGCTAGAGACTGCCCAGTGTAAGAGCTTATGAAAAAGCTTTTTTTTAAAAAAAAAAAAAAAAACAATAAAAAAAAATAAAATCCACTTACTGGGAAATTCCCTGAGAACTTTCCCCAGGACCAGAGACCTGCGATTCGCCAACCAGAAAGCAAGCAGAGCATCATGTAGGGTGAACCCACGCTCCTCCCTGGCAGGGAGAGAAAGAAAAAAGGATGGGAAGGCGTTAAATGTCAGCCCAGTCCTCCCCGGGCTGGATTACACCAGTACAGGGAGATTACAGCCACGTTTCTGGCACAAAGTGGGAAGGAGGAAGAGGGAAGGTGACTGGAGAACTCTCAGCATCCTCACAACTGTGTCGGTTCCCCACACTGCGCCCTGGGGAGATGACCCGGTGGGTCGTAGCCCTGTAGGGAGCGAGAGGAGCTGGAATCTGCTCCAGGGGGATTGGAAATAGGGGAAAGCTCTCGTTGCACCGTCACCATCCCTTGTCCCCACCAAGCATGGTGCCAGCCAGTGGCCTGCTCTGGTCATAGTAACAATCCTGCCAACCCCAAGTATTCAAGAAATTACAAGCCAGGACTGAAAACTATAAATCTAAGTCAAAAAAACACCTTTTCCCCCTACTCCTCCTCATTTGCCTTCTGGGGAGCGATGTTCTCCAGGCATCCCTCCCTGCCCAGGGCAGTGGTGGCCCCACCAAGGCACTTGAAAGCCCAAACCAAACCCACCAGCACCCTGCAACCAGGGGGGATTTATCCAGGCACCGGGAAAACCGGGCTGCCCCAAGAGCCCTTTGCAGTGGCCAAGCCAGGGCAGACCCATCACTGGTGGGAGCTGCGTCGAGGGAAGGGGCTTGGATCCAATGCAGAGCGAGGAGGCCCCCGTGATGCGCCCCAGTGCCCCTAACCTCGGTGCTCCACGAGGTTTTCCCCCGTGCTGATGCAGGAGAACTCCAGCATGGGCAGCATCCCTGCCTAAAAATACCAAACCCGAGCAGCCACGACCTCAGCTGCTGCTCCGTATTGCTTTGGAACATCCTGATAGAATTATTTCTTATTTTAAGATCATATTAAAATTCACTTTATATATTTTTTTTGTCTGTATAAACTGCTTTTGTCCACGGCTATTCACAGGCTACGCATGGATTTTAATGCCCAGTGTAGAATTTACTTGGCTTGTTTAATAAAGGAATGCACTTGGACCAGGAAAAGAACCTTTTCTCCTGTCCATGAGCCCCATAAATCATTGATAACGCTACAGAAATTGGAGAGACTATCAGATTCTGTGCAAATAAAGTGACGGAGCGCGAGTGGCACTGGTGGGAGGACAGCAGGGTTGCCCAGCCCCGTCCTCTCCTTCCAGCCCCACTTCTGCCCCACTCATATGCCCCATCCCAGGGTAAGAGGGAGAAAAAAAGGAAGGAAAAAAAAAAATACAATCCCCCAGTGTGGACCAAAGGTTATAAATAAACGCAGTGAGAAATCAACTAAGTAGATGCAGCTTAGCCAAATAGCTAAGAGCCTTAGCGCATTTTTGCAAGTTTTAGGCAAGTATTTCCCATTCCTGACTAAGCACGTTTGGCAGGCAGGGGTGGGGGAAGCGCATGGCTGCCCACCCTTCACAGCTCGGGCTGGATCTGCTGCCGGGGCCACCCCACATCTCCCAGGGACCCCCATCTCCTTTGGGTCTGAAGCATCACCCCAGGTGGCAGCGGTCGAGGCCACCAAAAGGGATATGATGGTGATGGTCACCACATCCCTGGTCCCTTCACACCTTACAGATCCCATACGGGACCAGGACTGAGCTTCCCGGGGTGGGGGGCAACCCCAGTTGGGGCACGAGCATCAGTCCACCAGGAAAAAAAAAAAAAAAGAAAAAAAAAAAAAGTGATTTCTTTTTCTTCTAAGAAGAAATTTCTGGTTATTTTTAATCTGCTTGCAAAACTCCCGTCGCACCAGGGTTAAACTCGCTCAGCGTATTTAGGCTTTTAACTTTCCAGGTCTCATGGCAACAGAGGGATGGGGAGAAATTTAAAAAAGAACAACAAACCCGGCCTCATGTAACATCAATTTTTTTTCCCCTCAACCACAAGCCTCTCATAACCGGGACCTTCAGATAAAAAAAACCCGCCCCAAAATATTTCAAGTGCTGTAGTAAAATTAATCAGTTCACACCAGGTCATCTGTTTCAAAAAGTGATTTTTTCTCCCCCCTCTCTCTTATTAACGTTAGTGCGATAACTTGGTACCCACAAATCATCTGGACCAGGTGAAGCCTCTCACGCCTCTGCCCATCACACACAAGGAGGGGATGAATTTGCTCATGTTTCACATTTGATTTTTTTTTTCCCCCCTCCTAAGCAGCCACAAAATGGTCTCAGCAACAGAAAAATGAGTCTGTTGAATTTTTCTAGTAAAAAAAAAAAAAAAGAGGGGGATGGGGGAAAAAATAAACAAACAGCTGTTTCCCTAATACTATCGCAGTACACAAAGAATTAAATGTCATCTATTGCGAGCAGGAAAAAATTCTGCAGCCGAGCCTCAAACCCCGCAATATCCCCATGTGGCGTGGAGGTCATTTTAAACGATAATTAAAAAAAAAAAAAAAAAAATCTGGTAAAAAAGACCATACGTTTGCCTTTGGTGCCATCCCCGCCGCGAAAACCGAAGCTGAAACAAAAGGAGGTTGATTTTTGGGGTGTGGGTCGGTGCTTTGCGCGTGGCCAAGGGGGGTTTCGTGGCTGCGACGCCCCGTGCCGTGACCATTGCCGGCGGGAAAAGGCAAATCTCTATGGATGAGGCCCGGGATGAGCACCCCATGGAGCCCACTGCCTGGCAGCGAGGCCGTGGTACCCGGGGCGCAGCGGGCGGGCTCCATCCCCATCCCTATCCCCATCCCCGGGATGCTGCAGGGATGCAGCCGACCGCATGGCGAGGACCAAGGGGGAAAGAGAATCGGCCATTTTACACGTCGGCTGCCTAAAATGGTGGCTCCCACCTTTTTTTTTTCCCCTTTCTGTTACCGTTTTCAGCACGCATGCACCCGCGGGGAGGGGAGGGAGAGGGGCCGCGGCCCCCTGCGCGCGAGGGCGCCGGGAACAGGAGCCAAGATGGAATTAGAGGGAGAAATTAAAGGAGGGGAAGGGGGGGAGAGGGAAAGGATGCGCTTCGCCTCGACACACGGCCTATCCGCCGTGTTGGGTTTTTGTGGATCCTGCGGAAGGGAGAGGCAGGAAGGCATCGAGGGGGGGAAAAAATGGGGGGAAAGAAGGGGAAAAAAAAAAAAAAAAGCGCGTTTGGGTGAAGATGGCGAGGGGCAGGGATGCGCGTGGGGTGCGGGGAAAAAAATCTTCCCTTCTTTCTTCACCGACCCCCCTTCGCCCTCCCCGCAATCCCGCTTTGACTTTTCCCACAGAAGTAGCCAACCTCCAAGAATGCAAATGACATTCATTATGCAAATGCATGCAAATCAGGTTTAACTATCGGAAGAAGGGCTCGGAATTTCTAATGGGTTAACTCTTTCGCGCACCACCAGGATAATAAGAGCCCCGTGTCTTCCTTGGGGCTTTGTGTTTCCCTGGCCATCCCTGGGCACCCCGACCCGCACCCCTCGGCGGGTGCCCTGAAGTCCCCAGGGAGGGCATTGGGTGGAACAAAGCACCAGAAAAAAAAACCCAAAAAACCACCCCAACAACAACAACAACAAGAAAAAACCCAACAAAACCCATTGGCGTGGGAGCGGCTGCCCCTTCGTTAAACGCGCTGGCAGGAGACAAAGCAGGCTTAAATGCAGAATTGGGAGAAAAGAAAAAGGAAAACACAAGCAAAACACAAAAAGAGAAAAAGGGAAAGAAGGGAAAAGGGGGAAGAGGGAAAAAAAGGGAAAATAAAAAAGAGAATATTCATTGAAAAAAATAAAATTAGAAAGGAAAGGCAGAAAAAAGCAGGCCGCTGTCGGCAGAAGGTGAAACCCTCCCCGCGATGCATCGGCAAAGGGTTATGGCAGCCACAAGGGTTCGGCTGTTTGCATCCAACGCGCTTGCCGGGATGGGCGCAGAGCCACTGTCTCTTCGTCTGCTGGAAAAAAACCTCACGAAACGCACCGAAATCCCGTGCTTCATTTTTTTGGAGGTTTGGCGTTGAGGAAAAAAAAAAAAAAAAAAAAAGAAAATTAGACAGTTTCCCCTAGTGCTGAATGAGCCTGTTGTCCTCCAAGGAGGGAGGGAGGAGCAGAGAGAGGGTAGCGGTGGCACCGGTGCCCTGAGCCGCATCCCCGTGACCCACCCCAGCACCTTGGGATGCTCCAAGGGCATCGGAAACATGCAACTCGTGGGACCACCACCCTGTTTCTCCAAACCACTGGAAAAATCCCGGTTCCCCAGCCCAGCCCCAAAAACGCAAAGGCCCCAGCGCCGGGAACTGAAACAGGGAAATCCCGGCTGCGTAACCTCACACTCCCCAAAAGGAGGGATTGTAGGAATGATGAATATTACAAGGAGCTGTAAAGCAGAGAAATCAATGCATTGCATAATTCAAAATATTTTCTAGTGATGCTGTTATCGATCAACAACCATAACGCATTTTAATAGTACCGCCATGGTTCACCCAAAAATTACGCCTCACCTGCGCTAAAACCTCCTGATTTTTCTATTATTTTCTAGAGCTCCTTCCCATACTCACATTCAATATTTTTTTTTTCCCATCTGCTCAAAAACTCTTGGTCATTTAAGCTGAAGGCTGTTGGGAGCAATGATATGTGCTAGGGCAAGGATTTCCCAAATTTGACGGATTTGGTTAGAGAGACGGTAAAAAAGCTTGCTTTACAGGCAGTCTGGTGCGCTCAGAAATGCAGAAATCCAGAACTACTGGCCAGTTCTAAAAAAAAAAAAGCCCACCTTTTTATTTCATTTGTCTGGTCCCAGCCTGGTAGGGCCCCTGCAGAGTGTAAAATACTCCTTTCGCAAACCTCTAGTGTCCAAAAAGAAGAAAAAAAAAAAAAGGAAAAAAAAAAAAAGTGAGTCAGGCTCTTTCCTACTGAAAAAAAGATGAAGGGGGAATAAGTAAATGAAATAATAATTTTTAAAAAGACGGTAATTTGGGTCGGTTTGTTTGGTTTTTGGCCTCCAGCATGCAGGCAGCTTGACAGCTGCGCGCTTTGCTCTGCTCCCTTCATCTGTTTTTGACTCCAAGCCCCAATTTCCAGTTCCCAAGCTGGAATTGGGTGGGTTGTTATTTTTTTTTAATAATTCTTGGAAATGATAATTTTAAAAAAGAAAAGAAAGGGGGGAAGAGAAAGCCAAGTGCAGAAAAAGAAAGGGCTGGGGGGATGCTGGTTTGACTCCGGTGCCCAGCCGGTGATGCTAGCGCCGACAGCTACTTATTGCTAATGACTAATATGCAACATCATTATCATACCACGGTGCTGAGAAAGCAAACTTCTCTAATGCTTTCTTACGAGCACACAAATAGCATGTAAATTGTCATTTACCCGGGACAGTAACTAGTTAACTAGTTAGGATTCACTTAGCAAATACCTGGTGGCAAAAGCATCCCTGGAGCTGCGGCAGGATGGACGTCAGGCTGCTGGAAAGAAAAGCAAGTTTGGGTTTTTAGCACAGGGTCGGCAAGGGGTGCTGCAGAAATTGCTTAATTTCTTACAACCTCCCTCACACGGTCACGTGAAAAAGGAGTTAGGCACCATTTTCAAGACTGAATTTTACATTTTTAATTTTTTTTTTAAATGTTGTTTGTTTGTTTGTTTAAACAGCGCCTGCTCATTCACCTCCCTCTTCCTTCACCTCCTTTCTCCATCCAATTTCACTACTCACATCTGTTTCAAACCCACTTGCTCTGTTTTTTCCCCCACCGTGATGCACCTCTTTGGCCCTGGAAAACATTTTTGCAACCCGAAAGCACCAGGCTGCAGCCTTTGGGCAGAGGGGTAGGAAAAGAGGTATTGCAGACATTTGCAGCCTCTACATCACAAAATTCAACTTTCAAAATGTTTTAATCACTTGGCATTAGAAACCGACTGCCAAATAACACACGCTGGGAGTGTTTATCCACACAGGGGGTGGAATGGATCCTGGCAGCTTTGACAGCAATTCCTCGTGCAGAGAGCTCTGCAACAGTGCTGGAAAGAAGGAAAAATAAGAGGAAATACATTAAAAAAAAAAAAAAAAAAAAAAAAAGTAAAAATGGCAAAGGCAAGGTATTTCTTGACGATATGTTTTTCTCGACGAGGCCCGGGGGCTGCACATCACAAGATGTGCAATGGGAGCGAAGCGAGCGGCGTGCTGGACCACCGAGCATCCCCCATGCAGCCGCTTTGTCCCCCATTTCCACCACCAGCCATTTCAAAAGCCACGAGCGCCTCTGCCCAGCCTTCACCACGTGCCAAGCTGTCTTCTGCTAAAAAGCCCCCGTTTCCCTCCAAAGCCCCGTTTTCCCTCCTTGCCAGGGGGGATGATTTCCACTGGGGATGCTCAGCACTCGGCACAGCGCTCTTCCTAAGCACCGTCATGGGGAAAACATGGGCTGGGAGAAGGCGCTGCTGGTCTTTGAATGAATCCAGCATCAGATCATGAAAAATCAGCAAGGGCAGGAAAAAAATATCCTAGACAGAGCCATGTGGAAACACCAAGTCCTTGGGATGGGACATGGGGCAGCAGGAGCTACCACTGGGAGGGGAAAGCCCCCAAAGGCTCCAGCCAGGTGCCCCAAAGAACCTTCCCAATGGAGAAGAGCCTTGAAAATCTCAAATTGCTGTGGCAAACCTCTTGGTTTTCCTACTGAGCAGGACTTTTTCGGGTTTTTTAGGAAAGATCTGGGCTTTGGGGCTATTACAGGTAGCAGGTGGCTTCCCTCCTTCATGGCCACTGGGGCCAGGATTCACCTGGGGACAACCCCCCACTTTTGGGGATGGTCCCGACTTTTCACCACTCCTGTTCAGGGCGAAAGGAAAAAGGGATTTTGCAGCAGCGACTCAAACTGCCTCGTGATAGTTGATGCAATGGGATGCAACGGGACCTGGAAGAGCCCTTAGACCACAAAACAATTCCCCCTGGGATTACAGAGCAGATTTGGGGTTTGATTATCAGGTTTTTAAAAAAGCAGGAGGTGAAGGCTTTTGATACCGTTGTTTTTGGAGGCAGGTGCTCCTGATACTGTTATTTTTAACCGGTTTTAACACGTGTCACTCTGCCCTTTTTTAAAGCCAGCTCAGCAACCTTTCCAGGACCAGATTTTATTTTGCCAAACTCAATTTTCCAACGCCTGGGGCTTGCAGATAACCCTCCCCAAAACCTGCTGAATTAAAAAAAAAAAAAGGAAAAAAAAAAAATCAAACCCACCAGCCTTTTTTTTTTTTTTTTTTTTCTAATTTTCCCAAAGAACCAGAGAGGCGTGAGCACTCGAGAGTCAAATTTGCCCAGGACCTGCGTCCCCTAAGAAAGCAGGGCTCATTCGCCTTCCACAAACTCCGCAGCGGCAACAAAAGTCCCTTTCAAGCCCTTCCAGACGCAAGTCCTTCAGCTCAATTAGTCAGGCACACAGAGACACAAAAAAGCCTCCCATTCAGGCTAGTGGCTGGCTGTGGAGGACAAGGGCGAAGAAAAGATCTTTCTCCCACGCTTTCACTGGGTGTCATAACAAGCAGAAAGCCCTCTTACGGGGGGATTATTGGAGATAAGAGTCCGATGGAGGAGCTGGTGCAGAAGCTGGGGAGGAGGGGATGGGGTTTGGAGGTTGGAGCTCCCAAGGTCGGGTGAGCACAGCCGCCGGTAGCGTTGAGCTCCATCACAAGGAAATTTTTGTACAAAAATTACGATATTCACACACACATGCACCCCGCCCCGGTACACACAGGCGCAGAATAATCCCGGTTCTCCATGGCAACCTGCTCCGTGGCCATCCCTCGCACCGGAGGAGGGAGGCAGCTTGCCTTCGCCCCGGCTTCACCAACGGCTTGCCCTGGTGCTGGCAAAAGCCTCGGCCGAGGTGGGCGGCAGGGATGGGCAGCGCAGGCAGGGCTCCTCTCAGTCCCTGCTTTTCCAAAAAGAAGCCGTTATCTGGAACCAGGAGTGCCAAGGAGATGCCTGGCTCCGTGGCAAAGCTCTCCCTCCGGCAGCCCAGCCCTGCTGATGCTTCTAGGGAGGGGTGGGTTGAAGGTCAACCAGAACTTTTTTTAATTATAAAAAAGAAAACAACAAAAAAATAAGGTGGGGGGGGTGGGGTGGGGGGGAACTTGGTGGGTTTTGTTGTTCAAAGCCAAAACAAAGGGGGAGAAGGGAGAAAATTCTCTGGAGAATGGGGTTTGTCTGCAAAATCACAAAGGGCTCAGTGGCCCAGAGCCACCCATCTTCCGTGGTACCCATCCTCTGTGGTACCCATCCTTCGTGGTACCCATCCTCCGTGGTACCCGGCCAGCCCAGCGGAGCACCCCGAGCCCTCAAACCTCCCAGCAGCCAGAGGGGTCAAATCCAGCACCTCCCAGCCAGGCCCGAGCAGGTAGAAAAGTCCTCTGGATACCAACAGTGCCTGGAGGGATTAATCAGAGCTCCCGAGTGAATTACGTGCCTAATTCCCTTGAACCATCCAAGTTCTATTCCTAATTCCCTACAGCTTTTCCATTGACTCCACAGGCAGCTGAGGAGATTGGTGCACTTCCACACATGATTTGTCTACCAAAACAGGGGAGAACAGAGACAAATTCAAAGCAAATGCTAGAAAATTTAGTTTTTTGGTTTTGTTTTGTTTTGTTTTTTTTTATCTCCTGCTCCGAGCCCCTGCAGATCGCCGCTGTGGGGTGCCCCCCGCTCCTGGCACCATCAAGGAGGGGCCGACAGGAACATCCAAGTTTTTTTACAAGGCTCGGGGAGGGGATATAAACTCGCCAGCTCAGGGACAGAAAGCCGAGAAACTCTCTCAGAATATATTATCCCATAATTGTAGGGTTTCAAGCACTTTCCTCCCAAGCAGCTGGTGCCTGCTGATGCCAGAGAAAGGTTATTTGGCCCAGATGCATTCCTGCCCCGTTCAACCGGGGAATCCCTAAAACAATCCGCTCCTACGAAATGCCGTAAAAGCTGAGTATTTCACTCTTACCTAAAATAGTAGGTATTTACTAAAAGCCAAAGGAACAGATGAAACAAAGCAGGCACCTCCGGGAGAACACTTCCTCCTCTCCAAAGAGCACCGAGTGCCTCCAAAAGGATGATGAGGATCCGGGGGACCCCCTTGCTCCTCCCCAGAGCTCACACAGTGATTCAGGAGATATTATTTTCCCCCCCCCCCCCTCTTGCCCTAAAAGGGCAAGTTTTGAGCTTCCAGCAGGCAGGAACCCACTGAAGGTCAAATTAAAGCTGGTTTACTTGCATCGACCCAAGCGATGCGAGACCACAGGATGAGCCCCCAGGAGCCACACATGGGGCTCGGGGGCCAAGCTATCCCCCCACCCCAATAAATACTTTTTTCCTTCCCAACACTTATTAATCAGCTTTTTTTGGGTTGGGTTTTTTTTTTCCCCCTCGGAGAGCCTGCATTTTCTCACCATCCCAGAGCAAGCTCCACCTCGTGCCCTCCACCTGCCCGTCAAAATTCATCGCATGAGACCGAGCGGTTAAAGCCAGCAGATGCACCCAGCGCGGATGCTCCCCCCTGCTGCACCAGCATCCTGGCACAACCCCCTTTGTCCCAGCTCCTGTGGTCCTAAAAGCGCTGAAAGTAGAATTAAAAAGATTTTTACACCTAGCCTGGGCTGTCAAAGCCGAAGCTCAGGCCACGGCTGTGGCTGCTGGGTGAGGATTACACAGCTTAGCTTTACAGTTACAGATGCCAGGTCCCAGGCTGGTCTCGGCTATAGCAGGATAAATCCCAGAGCTATACGGCAGCACGAGACTGCGATCCACTGATAACCAGGGATGGATTTGGCCCAGAGCACTGACCCAAGACCTCCCCATTAGTCTTCAGCCTTCAGGACATCAGGACATGCCCCCAGCCCCAACACCAGAGGGGGGTCCCTCGCTGCGGCGGGCATAGGGCTCCTAACTCGAGACTTCCCAGCTCTTTTTCTGCCAAACTAACCACTGTCACCACGGTCTGGTAGGTGGCTGGATCCCACCTGCCCCGAAGCCCACCGGTTATCGCCCTTCCTGCCCGCCTTTGACAGCGCCAGGGGAAGGGCAGCGAGCAGGGAGGTGTCAGGACTCACACGCACGCATCCCTTCCTATCTCCATCCCTGAAAATCCTGCAGGGCAAGCCAGAATGCAGCCCCAGGACTATTTTTAGGCTTCCCCCCCCACCCCACCCCCAGCTTCCCTGCCACGATGGCAATGCTGTCACACAAGCCTGGGCCAGCAAAACCTCCCGCAGCAACGCGGGCGAAGGGGAGAGGCGATGCTGCCAGCGCGGGCGGTGAGCGCCGCAGCTTCGCTTTCACATCCAATCACCCCGGCTGCATCTGAGCGACCTGCCCGCTGGCGGCCCGTCTCCTCCGAGCAGCCTGAAGACCACAGAGCTCATCATTTTCCTTCCAGCTGTCCCTCCCCACCCCCTCCAGGCCACTGCCACCCTCTTCCCCTCGGGCAGGGTGCGGGAGAGCCGTCCGGTCCCATTTGCTGGGCACCCAGCGGCATGTTTGCACCTTGGGATGGCACGAGGAAGGGGGTGGGGGATTCAAGAAATCCCATCTCCCTTTTCCTCCTGCCATACAAAGACGGGCATCGGACACCCCAAAGCCATCGCAGGGCGTTGCAAACCACCTGGCAAAGTGCCGTGCATCAGGAGCCAGTCCTGCATCCGCAAAGCCACGACGGGGATGGGGACGGGGGTCAGGGCGAGGAGGCAGCTGCCTGCACCCCTCCTCTCATTTGTGCAGGGAAACGGGGGGCCCTGGGGCCCCCAGAGCTCAGGGTCTTAATTCCGAGCATCGCCCCAGCCTCCGTTCCCACACACCCGCCACTTGCTGAAATTAAAGCAGGGCCTGATCTGATTCCTATGGCGGCTTAGCGCGCCCACTCAGCCGGTTTATCATAATCCCGACATAAAAATCGTTCCCTTGAAAACGCTCAGGGGTTTTGAAGCCCTGATTGTTTGAAGAGGAAAGACTCTGTTCTCGGCACAAAGACGAGCTCCCCTCTCAGCCCCGGTCCAGCGGCTGGAGGCTTCAATAAGCATTTTTGACCCCTGTAGGTACCGATGGCAGGAAGCCTGACGGTTTCTCTCGGCGCAGAGATCACCCCCAAACCCAGCCCGACAAGGCGTCCCGGGCTGCGTGTCACATGGACATGACACCCCAAAAAATCCTGGAGCTTCCAGGAGTGATTCTGGGAGCAAGCCACCAGCCCTGCCTGGAGAGCACCTCCAAAAACCATCCCGTCTCCCGTGCAAAACCGCCTGTGATCACTTGGAGGAAGGAAATGGATCGATATATTTAAAAAAAAAAATAAAAAAATATACACACACATATATATTTCTCTCCTATCATATCTCCAGAATTTCTTTGTGGTTGCGCTGCAGTGCCATTTCACACCTGCACACAGGACCGCGGTGGGAGGGAGATGCTGGGGAGGAAAAGGGGCGATTCACGCTCTGAGGGGACCTCGAAGGGCTTGAGCCATCAGGGCCTCCTTTTGTTTTCACTTTAAAATTGTGAAAGGCCAGCAGAAAATTCCTTCAGTCAGGAAACGTCTGCTTTCCTCAAACGCAAAAAAATCCTGAGTGGTGTTATTATTTTTATTGAATTTTTTTAACTATTTCTCAGTTTGGGGCAGCGATTTTGCTAATATTATTTATGAAAAATAGAAATGTTTTTGCTTTCCCCAAGAAAAAGTCAACCTCCACTGGCAGCATTGACCAGCACGAGTATTTCTACATGTTTTCCAATCCCCTGACCCGTGGTGTTGATCGCAGCGCATCGCTCGTACGATGAGCGCGGTGCAAAGGGGCTTTGGACTCAACAACAAACTGAGCCGCTGCGTTTCTGCCTCCCTGGCATAAGCATTAAAGACGGGAGACTCAACAGCAAGCTCTTTCTTAGATGAAAGTGATATATTGCATGAAATTAATCATTTTCAACATTTATATTTGTATAGGCTAGTTCTTCTCAATGACTCACTGAACCACAGAAAAATTAGTATTGCACTTGCTCCTTTTTTTTTTTTTCTCCTAAGCCTGAAAAAAAATATACGTGGAGAGCTAATCTCTCCACACCAAACATGCAAGCATATCTCCTCTTAATGTCTCCAGCAGTTACGTGGCCATAAGGGAGAGCGAAGTAGACAGTGCTGAGTGTGAAGCAGTCACATCATAGTGTCCAAGCAAGCTTAAATGGCCACATGTAAGCAGCAATTTGGATCAACGTCACGCCAACACGCCAGGCTTTCTCATTGCCCGTGTACTACGGCAGCAAATCAGGGAGAAAAAGGGGGGAAAAAAAATGGGAAAAAAATTATTAAAAAATCAGCTGTTTGCAAGACTGTTCCAGTTTGTGTTCCCAAAGGCCTTCCAGAGAGCTGAGCTCACAGCCACGCAAGTCCCACCACTGGGAACGGTCACCCACCACCACCAAAAATCCAACTGGAAAAGAAGAGTCCACCCACACGGTCAGTGCCCCGAGACCCCTGGGGAGCTGGTGGCCCCCAGGGACCCACCAGCAGAGCGGCGCGGGGTGAAATCGGTCCCCATCCAGGCTGGGAGCACAAAGGGATGGGTGAAGACCTAGAGATGCTTTAGCCCTGCGGTGTCACCATGTTCCCCAGCAGAAGTGGGGGTTCGCGACCATTTCAAAGGGCACTTATTGCAGCGGGGGATGAGGTGCACAAGCTCTGGAGAGCCAGGGTGGCCACGGTGGGCTTGAAACCCATCCACCCCATCACCAGCCAGCACGGGCACCTCCTGCCCTTGGGTCCAGCCCACCATGTATCGGCACCCTACGCTGCCGGTTGCTAAATTCCCAGCCGAATTTCACCCTCGTCCCCAGTTCGCATCTCCCTGTCCCTGCTCGTGCCTTTGTTATACCCAAGCCAGTGACACCATCACGCAGCAGCCTATGGCGGCCCCGCACAGACCACGATTGGTCACCTAGGAACACCAAAAGATGATCACATAGCATCTCTTCCAGCCTCTGATTGGACAAAAGGGGCTTTTTTCCGCCTCCCCCTCCTCGAACGAAGACACCGGCCAATGGTGGATGGCACATGGCAGCTCACCAGTGCTCAGCCAGCAATAAATGTCCCTCGCCCCCCGCGCACAGAGCGCTGGGCGAGCCACCGCACCCCTTCATGCGAGGACTTGGGGGCCACCCACAGATGCAGCCCGGTCCATCAGCCTGGTGGGCACCGGCTCGACCGGCAACTGCTCTCCTCTCGGCTCAGTCTGCCTTGGAGGGACGAAGGAGGAGAGCTCCGTGCGGTGACATCCCGCTGTCACCAAAGTCAAGGGCGTCCAACTTCATCCTACGAGACACTCAGGGTATGAGCATCCATGGAGGATGCTCTCTCCCCTTCCACACCCCAAGGCTCCCATCCTTTCTGGAGCTGCTTCTCTGGTACCCTGTCCCCCACAATGTCCCCTTCCAGCTGGGGACGAGCCACCAGGCCAGGTGAGCGGCGCTTTGCGCTCGCCCAAGGGAGGAGCAGCAGCAAGGCAACAGAGAATAGAAGAGCTTGTAAAAAGTTCCCTATGCCCCTGCCACCACCGGTGTGGGCTGCAGGAGCAGCGCCAGGAACAATAGCAGCACCTAGATGAACCTCGGAGGGAAGACAGAAAGGAGGTTTTCCTCAAGCTTTCCCCCAGCAGCTCATTACAGGGAGTTAACACACGCGCTGAATTATTCTTAATTACAGGGCCGTGGGTGGGCGGGGGGGGGGGGAAATACCGTGTTTATTTATTTAAAGTAAGCAGATGAGCAGGATGAACCTTTCATATCACACCCTGAACTAACAGCCTCTCCCCAGACAAGGTACCAAGAACAGTTTGGGTTGGGTTTGGGTTGGGTTTTTGGGTTTTTTAAAAGATCCCGATGAGCACATGAGCTAAACGAGCGGGTCCAGCACAGGTCCAAAGCCAGCGCTTTTTCTACCTCTCTCACAAGAGGATTTTCACAAAGTTGCAACGCTATAATTGCTCCTTTCCAAAATTAGTTTGGGTGCTATCACCCATATTTGTTCTTTATTATTATGAAGTCTTTTTTTCCTTTTTTTTTCCCTCCCTTGGAATCACCATTCTGAGATTAATATATAAGCTTAATCCATCACAAGAGCTTTGTGTTCTTCTAAGCAACATCAAGACACCTTTCCAAATAGGTTGCTGTATTTTGCAGGTGGCATCTAAGGCAACCAGTCTGACCATTAAAAGCGAGTGGGAACCACCCAGTTCACCTCTTTGACCCAAAATTCCCTTCTACAGTAGAGCAGGTAAAAAAAAAATAAAAATAAATAAATCTGTTTCCTTAAGGAAGAGGTTGACATATAATCCAGTCAAAGGGGTAAGGACCAGCATGAATTTGCAGAGAGGATAAATTAGACAAAATCAAGTTCCCCAATTAGCCTCATGTGGGTTCATACACAAGTTAGAGATATAATTTTTTTTGTAAATCCCCGATCTTGGAATCTTGAGTCCATTCAAAGAAACGTTCATAGACAAAGGGTTAAAAGAAGAAAGAAAGCATTGGGGTAGAGGTGCTAGGGAAGAAAAACAAAGAAAATTGCAAGAAACCATTTTCCAAATCACCATATCCTTCTTTCTAATCCTGATATCAAGTTATATCTGTCAGGGAAGAAAATTAAACATGTAACAGATAGGGAATGGGAGGGGGGGAGGGAAGAAAAAAAGAAAAAAAAAAAGAAAAAGAGAAAGCGCTCGTATTTGCAAAACAACCATTAATAAACATTGCTCTGTTGCTGCTTTATTAAACAGATAATCCAACACAGTAATCTGTATTGATTTATGGATTCTCTGATGCTATATGACTGGTTATGCAATGAAAGTTCATCCTTGATCTGTAGTCTGTGTCCTGGACTTAACTAATTCATAATCTGATTGGAAGTTTTACTTTGTTAATTCAATGGAAGTTTTACTTTGTTAATTCAATTACAGTTAACAGCCGAGGAGAGAGCGGCAACATCCTTGTCTTTCTCAAGACAGACGTTTTCTTCACATGCACAGAATCAGTAAACTCTTTCTTAAAATCATAGGAGGCAAATAGGTTCTTTTTTAAAAAAAAAAAAAAAAAAAAAATCCTACCTCGGGTTTTAATTCCAGTCTCAAAAAGTTGACTTTTTTCCCCAGTTTTTTTTTTTCCGCCTCTCATTTCCTTTCTCTTCCTTTTTTTTTTTTTTTTTTCCATTTCATTTTTTCTTTTCCTCCTCTTCCTTTTGATGAATTTCCTTTCTTCTCCACATCCTCCTCAGGCGTGTAATGGGGTTATTTTTACTTTCGGTTATCTAGCTTTATGAAGAATTGACACCACTCATACAGCTAGATAACCAAAGATAACAACCAACCCCTGAAGTCTACAGCATTAGCAGGAAAAAGCCAACCTCTTCTTCTCCAGGGGGGGGGGCTCGGGGGGCACATGGCTTTTAAAGGAAAGGAACGAGGGAGGAAAAAAAAAACGAATAAAAAAAAAAAAAAAGAGATGCAAAGATTAGCAGCGAGATCCAGAATATCAGCGCCTTCATCACATCAGCGGCCCTGTTCCTGCATCCCAGCGAGCCCAGGGCGAAGCTCTCCCGAGCATCAATGGGACAGGCAGGATCAGGCCCCTCGGAAATACAATTTGGAGCAGAATTACAGGATAACCACCCAGGAGCAGCCTATTTTTCTGCCGAGTTTACACTGGTTTCATTTGCAAACCAAATGCTTTTCTGCAGGTGCTGAGAATTAAGCCCGCGTTATTTTTAAGAACTATCAAATTAATGCATTCAAACGGGTAACAATCAAAGCAAATATAATTTGCGCCCGCAACTTGAAATATGCATAAAAGACCAAAAGGACCTTTCCCCACCCATCAATGCATTTAACGCTCTCGCAACAAAATGACTGCGAAAAAACCTGCCGGTTAAAATAAATAATAACTTGTGATGCTTTGGATTCAGCCAAGATCTGGGGGAACAGAAGCGATGAATAAACACAGAAAACACGGAGGAAATGATGAAAGGGAGGGAAGGGAGGAAAGAAGGGAGGGAGCGACTCCTGCTCGCGGCTCAGGACCCCGGCCCTGCGCGCAGGGGACCGCGCACCTCGGGCAGGGACCCGCATCCCTCCTTTTCCTCGGGGGGGACGACGACGGGGGGGACCTGCATCCCTCCTTTTCCTCGGGGGGGGGGGGGGGGGGGGGGACACGGGACGGACGACACACGGACCCCGCATCCCTCCTTTTCCTCGGCGAGGGGGGGGGGGAAAGGACCCGCATCCCTCCTTTTCCTCGGCGAGGGGGTGGGCCCCGCAGCGTTGCTCCGGTGAGGGCCCGCACCCCTCGCCTTGCTTTCCCCGCATCCCTCTCCCTCCCTAAGGGGACCCGCATCCCTCCGTTCTTTCTTCTTTCGCGGGGAACCCGCATCCCTCCGTCCTTCCTTCGGGGCTCTGCATCCCTCCCTCCTTCCTTCCTTCCTCCGGGGCGGGGGGGGGGGACACGACGCCCTGCATCCCTCTCCTTCCTCGGGGTGACCTGCGTCCCTCCACCCTTCCTTCCTCCGGGGAGGAACCTGCATCCCTCCATCCTTCCTCCCCCTTCAGGGCAACCCGCATCCCTCCATTCTTCAGGGGAGGAACCCGCATCCCCTCTCCTTCCTCCGGGAGCCTCGCATCCCTCCCTCCTGCCTCCACCTGCATCCCTCCCCCTCGCCGAAAGACCCGCACCGCTCCATCCCTCCTTCACCTGCAGCCCTCCATCCTCCGGGGCGGCACGGAGCCCCGCTCCGCCGAAACCCCTCGGCTCTGCCGGCTGCCCCCCCACCACCACCACCCATCTCCGCGCCTCTCCCGCGGAGCGGAGCACAGCGCGGCTCGGCACGGCACGGCACGGCACGGCACGGCTCGGCACGGCACGGCACGGCACGGCTCCTACCTGCTGCCCGCCGCTGCCCGCCGCTGCCCGCAGCCTCTGCGCCGGGGGGAGCGGCGCGCGGGCACTTTTCATTCATGCTTTCACACTCCCGGCCCTCGCCGCCGCCTCTGATTGGCTCAGCCCCGCCTGACGTCACCTGCCCTGACTCCCACCCCTCTGCAGCGCCTATCAGTTCATCAATGGGCGGGGGAGGGACCGGCAGCGGCGCGCACACGCGCAGCGCCGCCACCCAGCACCCCCGTTCCCGTCACCCCCCAGCCCTGGCACCCCCCAGCCCCACCACCGTCACCCTCCCTGCGCTGCCACCCCCTCACCCCCATCGCACCATCACCGCCGCCATCGGCGTCGTGGCGGTCAGCGCCTTCAGCACCACCATCATCCTCAGCGCCACCACCCTCAGCACCACCACCACCCTCAGCACCACCACCGTCATCCTCAGCACCACCGCCACCCTCATCCTCACCACCGCCACCCTCAGCAGCATCGCCACCACCACCATCCTCATCTCCTTCACCATTATCCTCATGACCGCCACCCTCAGCATGGCCACCATCCTCCTCACCACCACCCGCCACCCTCAGCACCATCACCACCACCATCATCCTCACCACCACCATCCTCCTCCTCACTGCCACCCTCAGCACCACCGGCCATCATGGTCCCCAGCACGAGCATCACCCCACCCCGCCATGACGACTGCCACCCGCCCCCATCTATCCCAGCCTTCCTCCATTTCTCTGGCCTCCTAGGGGGCTCAGCCCCTCCCGGCCCCCCTCTCTCGGGGAAGGGCAAACCCACCACCCATCACTGCCAGTGTCCGACCCGGCGCTCGGATGCCACTGCCCCCCAGACAGAAATCAAATCCTATTTTATTTCTGCACTTTTAACCCCACAGGCTCCCTATTAATTACCCTTTTACTTTCCCTGTTATAATAAAGATAGCATCAAAACTAATAACATGATTTTTCCTCAAACAAGAGTGGGTGTTTGGTTGTTTTGGGTATTTATTTTTTTTCCTTTTCTCTTAAAATTCCTCTTCACCTTGGAAATATTTTTCCTAGTGGAAAAGCAGCTGAATTTGGGGCTAGGGGTTTGGGGCGGGAGGTTATTCATGAGGTTTGCCTCCTTCCTGGAACCGGATTCTCCCGCTGCCACCACCAGCCAAACCAGTGGCACCTCCTCCCCATCGGGGCCCTCTCTCCCAGTTGCCCCCATGGGGAAAATGGGAGCCCACTGGTCTGGCTTCCAGCAGGCCCAGTACTTCCAGCCCTGGCTGGGAGTGGGGAAAGGGGGACATTAAGGAAATAACATGGACGGGGGTGAGCAGGGGGGGTCCTGGGGGGCATCCAGGCAGCAGGGACCTCAGCCCTGGGGGTCCCCCAAACCTGCCTGAAGCAGGGGGGGGTCCCAGCATCTCGGCGTTATGGGCAACCCTACCCATGCTGGCCCCCCGCTGGCCCCCAGGGCTTGGGCTCGGCCCCCCTTCGCCTCCTAACTGGCTTTTCTGTGAGTCCCCGGCTGCACGGGGTGTGTGGGGGTTTGGGTTGGGGGGGGGATTTTGTGCCTTTCCCCCCACTACCCTCCCGCTTTCACTTCCAGCCCTGGTTGGGGGTGGAAAACTGGTGGATTTCGGGAACATCCCACCGGGTGCTGGCGGTAGTGGGGGGGCTGCAGCACCCCCCGGGGGCACCCAGGGGGCACCCCCCACCTGCCAGCTACCCCCCCGAATGGCAGCCCCCCAAGCTGGGGGGACCCCCTTCCCAGCCCTTCCCGGAGCCGTACGCAGCTCGGGGGCTGTCACTTCCCGGGATTTGTTTCCCCGTGACCCACCTGGGCCGTTGTCCCCAACGCGAGGGGGCTGCTTCCCCGTGGGCAGAGCCGTCAGGGCTGGGGGTGAAGCAGCGCCGGGACCCCGGAGCCGGGGGGCTGTCCTAGAAGAGAAGAGATGGAGGGGGACGGTTAAAGAACCGGCAGCACGGGGAGGGGGAGGGACACGACACAGCCCCCACTCGCGACCCTTCGTGGGGCAGCTCCGCGGGGTCCCGGCTTTAACCATTCCCCACGCTGGCTGAGATGGGGGGTTGGGGGGACACAGCCGCACGTTTCCACCTCTATTTATTCTCCTTTTTACGACATCCACATTTTAAAGAAAAATAATCTAAATTTATATTTCAGGATCCTCCAGAAATGCTCTTTTTTTTTTAACCCGCCAAAAAAAGAAACACGATGAATATTGCTATTTATCCCGAGACACGCTGCAGAAAAAAAAAAAAGAAAGGAAAAAAAAAACCAAAAAAACAAACCAAAACAAAAAACACGGATTCAGCTTTCAAACTTATATTCTCCCTGGGATTATCCCGATGACAGTGCATATTTTTTTTTAATTTTTTCTAAGATATTAACATCGCGTTAAAGACGTCCCCGATCAGGGAGGATTTAGAGAAGGACACGAGCGATTTGTAGAAGATGCTCGGGTGTGTTTTGAGTTGCATTAGCAAAGAAAAACCTGCTCCGTGCTTTGCTGCTTTGCTATAAAAGTCGCTTTAGCCAGACAAAAAACCACCAATAAATACAATAAATACAAGGAACCGTCGCCGCGATCGAGGGATCACACTGGGTAACGGCACATTTGAGGATTTCCAACCTTAAAATTTCCACGCATCAAGAAAAACTTCAATTTTTTTGGGGGGGAAAGGGATCGCCCAGGGCTGAAAACGGTGCTGAGCTGGGCAGGAGCTGACCTGGTAGGTACCAAGTGCTTTTCTGCAGAGATGGGAATCCACGCGTGAACCAAAAAATAATTAAAAAAAAAACCAAAACAAAAAACCCACAAAAAAACCAAAACCCAACTGCTGCCCGGATTTATTTTTTCCCGTTGCACCGTTTGAACACAACCTCCTCTCTTTCCTTCGATGGGGAAAATTAAGGACAGACCGCAGAGATGCGCATTTTGAAGAAAAAAGAAGGAAAATTTTCAAAAATTTAAAATTAAAAGGGCTCCTTGCAGATTAAAAAAAAAAAAACAACCAAAATCCAAACCAAAAAAAAACAAAACACCAAAACGTGCGGGATTTTCGACCGGCGGCCCGCAGCAGCCCGGGAGGTGGATTTCGGGGTGGGTAGGGCTTACATCTGGCCCCAAATAATTGCACCCCCCCCCAAAAAAAAAGAAAAAAACCCCAAACAAACCAAAAAAGCCTGAAGTTATTTTCCCTCAGCTTCTCGGCCTGCTGCGGAGCCTCGGCGGGGACCCCCCCCCGCGGCTGGAATTCGGGGGGGGGGGGGTGGATTGAGCGGAGCAGCTCAGAGCGGGGGGAGAAGTTTTGGGAGGGAGGGGGTGTCCTCCCTTTACCCCCCCCGCATCTTACCCAGCTGCGGAGAGAGGAGGGGAAAAGCGCGTAACCTCCGCGCTGGGGTCTATTGTAACGCATCCACCGGGATCTGCGTATTCCATGAGGAGGTGCGGATGGGGGATCCCCACCTCTGCGCATCCCTGTGGTGTGTATCCCCCCCCCCCCCAAAAAAAAAAAATCCTCCTCCCAGCGTGGGAGCGGCCGCACAGCCCGGCCGGGGATGCGGGAGGGGGCTGGGGGGAGCGCCCCCCCCCCCCAGGGTCACGCGTGTGCGTTTCC
>NC_073715.1:1113703-1171186 GCF_023634085.1 Falco cherrug | reverse complement strand
TTTTAGAAAGTAATATATCATTTTTTGAAACATCTCAGTGCATACTTCTTATATGAAAATATACACAATTGTATTTCATTCTCCAAAAAAAGGAACAATTAAAAACAAAAGCAAACTAGCCCAAACACAATATATTAGCTGTTGGTTTTTTTTTTTGTTTTGTTTTTTTTTTTTGTTTTGTTTTGTTTTTTTTTTTTTTCTTCTCGTCATCCTTTAAAATTTTTAACGCTACACTTTGTTCAGGTTACACTTTTTTTGTCTTTTTTTTTTTTTTTTGTAAATGTTTTTTTTTTTTTTGTCTTCATGCATTTTACACCTTTATAGCCTTTGAGAATAAATAAGCTCCATTTTGCTTCCACATCTCTAAAAACTGCAGCATTTAACTATTGTCATTTAAATCGTGCAATTTTTTTTGCAACACCCCCTTTTTTAAAAAATGGAAAATATATATATATTTTAAAACTAAACCCTATACAACGCAAAATTTCCAAATTAAAAAAAAAAATTATACACAATTGTAACTGTCAACAGTACAGATGAGCACGAGAAATAAAATTAGATCAGAAACGTATTTATAGAGCACAAAGGAGGGTGTTGGTTTCTTAGATTGTCATTCTTCTCGTTGTCTTTTGAAAATTAGGAGGAGTTTACTGGATACTACAGTTGGGGGGCGGGAAATAAAAGGATAATGACCTGGACCAAAAAAAAAAAAAAAAAATTTAAAATAAAATACCCCCCAAGCCCTCAACAAAATAAAGACCCCCGACAAACCAACCCCTAAAACGGTTTCACCACGACGGTGAAGCTAATGCCGGATCCGACCCGGGGCATCCCTGTTTTTCCCACGAGCCGTACTTGTCCGTAGGGATCGTTGGAGTCCTGTGGGTCCGTGCCCAACCGCTCGCGCTTTTTCCCCTCCAGGGAGATCTAAACCTGCATCTCTCCGTAACCCAGAGCCTTTTTCTGTCTCGCTTTTTGTATTATTATAATTTTTTTTAATTTTTTTTTTTTTTTTTTCCAGGCGCTCAGCTTCAAGGTAGAAGTGTGAACTTGGGAGTCAGGGCATGAAGTTAATGAGCAAAAAATGGGGTTTGGTTGGTTGGTTTTTGGTTTTTGTGGGTTTTGTTGGGTTTTTTTTTCTTGGTTTTCTCCCCTCTTTGGGGTTTGCTCTGCAGCGATGCTCTGACGGTGTCGAGTGCTGGGGGGTCTTCACCGCCTCCTCCCCACCGGGGTCTCCGGAGCAAGTGGCTCTTGCTGGCATCTCCTGCCACGCTGCTTCCCAGCGGAAACCATTTAGTTTTGTATATTCTTTTTTTGCATGAAAAAAAAAAAATTAAAAAAAAAAAAAATGAAACCAATGAGACGTCGTTAATCCCGCCTAATTTCCAAAGCAAGGCCGTGCAAAGAGCTCAGGTGCGTGTCCGGTACCCCGTGGGTCATGGGGGTGTCAGCGTGGGCGAGGGGGGGATCACAGTCCGCAGCGCCAATCCCGCTTTCCGGATGGATAAACGGAGGCGGAGGGAGGGAGATCCGATGATGCCGCCGATGATGCCGCCTCGGGAGCCGAGCATCTCCCCAGCGCGTCATGGTACCCACTGGGGATGGTCGGGGAGGGGGAGGCAGGGAGGGCGGGTTGAACCACACAAAACCTGCCAGGAGCCCCCCCCTCCCCCCTCCCTGCCGCTCCCGTTGCCCACCCGGCAGCACGGGAATGGGAGAGGGAATTCAAACCGGATCGTTCAAAAAAAAAAAAATCAAAATTTTGGATTAAAAAAAACCCACCCTCTTTCGCGGCAGCAATTTGAGATCGCCAAAATTGTCAGGGGGAAATTTCCGCCGGCCCATCTCTCCAGGAAATTCCGCAGGCAGGAATTCCAGGGCAAGGTGCTGGTACCCAGCCACAGCACCCCATCGGCAGCTCCGGGGGTGCTGAGCACCCACCACCCTCCTGTTCTGCCAGGTCTTCGCACCCAAACCCATTCCAGTGCTGGGGAGAGGAGGAAAAGTCAGGGTAGATACTGGATGCGCCGGGTGATTCCACCGCCACACTCGACGTAGCCGGTGGCTCCCGCGCCGCTGAGCCCCACTGGGCAGGATGCGGCCACATTCACCCTCTTTGGCCAGCAATTTTCACCCCATTTTTGGAGGATTTCCTCTTCTCCAACCACTCAAAGTCACCCCGGTTCATTTCATCATCATCAACAACTTTTTTTTTTTTTTTTTTTTGCCTTGTTTTTCCAATTAGAAACTTTGGGAAAAACCGCCTGGATTGGAAAAATGGCTAAAACCCCATCGATTTGCTTGTTTTGCCAACAATCCCAAGAAATCCTTATGCAATACGCCTCGTTTCAATGTGAACCAGACACGGGATGCTTGGAGGGTTCCAGAAGGGATGTAAATCCTACCGTGACTTTTTACTCCTCTCTTCGCACCAGCGCCCGGGCGGGGGGTCCCAAAGCAGCTCCCGGCCCCATCCGCAGCCCCCAGCTCCCGGCTCCGGCTGCCGAAGGGGCCATTTGGCAACGGCAGCATCCAGGCAGGTTTTTGTGCACGCGACGCCCGGGGGGAGCGGGGCCGGGGTTGTCCCGACACAGGCGCTGCAGGGGTGACCAGGCAGCAGGTTGGAACGGGGATGGGGGACCAGCATCCCGGAGAAAGAGCATCCGTGGGGAGAAAGCCCATCCCTAAAGCCTCCGCCAGCCAGGATCGGGCCCTTCTCCTTCCAACCCCCAAGCCCTGAGCTGGCTGCTGCACTTGGGGGTCAGGGCGCTGATGCCCATCCCTGGAAAACCGCCGGAGCAAGCGGCAACATGAGGAAATTCCTTGCGTTTTTCCTTTTTCCTTCCACTCAATCCCTCTGTCGAGACTTGGGCAGATTTTCCGCACGGCTTGCCTTTAGAGGCCTAGAAACCTTCAGGCAATATCCCAAAGGATCACGTCCTTCCATAAAAAGAAATCCTTTCTAACGGAAAGCTTTGGCCCATGTGGAACGGGAATGCATTTTTCCAATCATTTACAAACTGTGCTCGGTCAAACCCCGCAATTTTCTTGAAAAGCGGCGACAACACATCCTTCCTCTCCAAACCTGCTGCGCCCCGGGAGGAACCGAGAACTTTCCCTCTGCATCGGGAAAAGCGAGCGGCGCTTTTCAAAAAACTGGAAAAGATGCTGCCTGCATCTGCTTGTCTGGCAAAAAGGATTAAACTTTCCCAAATCTGCTTTTTACACCCCCCAAGGCACCTTGATGGGACCCCCGGCAGCACAAGCAGGCTGCAGATCCATCGGCACCGCGTGGAATACTGCAGCTGGGCTCTTCCCAGCCAGTTCAGGAAAACCAGTTTAGGAAAGCCTTTTTTTTTTTTTTTTTAAGGAAAACCATCACCTGACAAAAAGCTTTGGGAAAGCTGGATGGTGGCCGAACTGCCCCTCCCGGCACAGGGACCTCGGAGAGCCCAGGCACTGCGTTTTGGGGATGCTCTGTGCCCAGTCTCCCTGCTCTGGAGCCCATCCTGCCACGGATGCTCTTCTCCAGGGATACGGTCCAACCACCTGGTGGGGACCAACACCCCGGGGGTCTCGCTGGTCGGTGGGTACCGATGCCGCCTGGTCCGCCCGCCTGCAGGATGAGTGTGGCCAGGGATTGCTTTTTTTGGCTGCTTTTTTTTTTTTTTTTTTTTTTTTTTGCGAGGACGCAGCGATTTAATTCCCGTGTCCTCCCCTCTCCCCGTCTCCCTGTTGTTCCCCCCGCGCCCGGCTAATCCCGAGCCTGCGGCCCCCGGCCGAGGAGCGCCGTATGTACTGCGTGCGTCGCCTGCTGCGCTAGAATGAATGCCTACAAAAATCCTAAAGCTATTTCTCAGGCAGTTTATGATAAATTTCCCCCCCTCCCCAACCCCAGCCCAGCCCAGAACCCGTTCATCACCCCCGCGCCCCCCCACCCCCCCCCCACCTCCCCCCCCCCCACCTCCCCATCCCCGCTGCGAGCTGGCGGCGTTCCCAGGGGGGACCCGTTATGTGACCCAGGTATCCAACCGCATGCGCTTTACGGAGGGGGTCTCCCCCTCGGGCTCGCCGGTGGGTCGCAGGAGGCCAAGGGATGAGCCGAAATCGGGACGGGCGGGATCATCCCGCTCGCTGCTGCCTTCGTAGGAGCTGGTGTTGCTGCTGAGGCTGTCGACGGCGAGCGGCCGGTGGGCTCGTGCCGGGGCTGGTGGGGGAAGGTGCTGAGCGGGGTGGCAGTGTTTCTTTCCCGATTGGGCGAGACGGGCTCCGACTTGATGCTGATGTTGGGGTTGGTGTTGACAGTCAAAGTGGTGGTGTGGGACAAGTGACTCCCTTGTCTGGGTGGCCGGAGAGGGGGAGGGGGATGAGGTTAGGAGAGGGAGAGGAAGAGGAGAGCAGGAGGGGAGGGAGGGGCAGAAAGGGATGGAGGGGGAGATAACAGGGAGTCTCTCATTATTCATCTTTTTGGTGGCCTTTTACCCTCCAATCCACAGAATTCCTAACCCGCACGCCCCGCAGCTGAAATAATCCAGAATGATGAATCTGGATTAGTTTATGAATCCAGATTCATGATGAATCTGGATTCATAATGAGAATTACGCATTATTAAGACCCCAGAATTCATAATCCACGTGTTCACCGTGACGCATCCCCACTGAGCCAGCAATAGACCCCGCACCACCCTGCGGGCAGCATCCCTCCTGCACCAGCCCCCCCTGATCCAGCCCCCATCCCACCCGCCGTCCCCACAGCAGCCACCCAAGGGCTGGGAGGAGA
Organism: Falco cherrug; assembly: GCF_023634085.1. Classification (NCBI taxonomy): domain Eukaryota; kingdom Metazoa; phylum Chordata; class Aves; order Falconiformes; family Falconidae; genus Falco; species Falco cherrug. The sequence continues at coordinate 1,166,407 of NC_073715.1, read as the reverse complement.
GGGACAGGCTGTGACACCCCCCACCCCGTGGGCACCCTACGGCTCTGCCCCAGCGTCCCCCCGTGCGCTGCGCAAATCCGGCGCAGGGCTCAGATGGGCAGGTTTCACCAAACCGGGAACCTCTTCAGCCTTTTCCCTACAGCCCAAAATTCCATCCAGGCTTTCGGCATGTCCTGCAGCCCCGCTGGGGCAGGACGTCCCTGCCTGGAAAATGAGCTCCTGGAAAATGGAGAAATGCACGGAACTTGCTGCCCAAAAGCCTGGTGCATCCATCCATCCCCCTGGCACTTGGCGCTGGGGGTGTCCCAGTCTCACTCCTAAATCCTCTTCCAATTCCTGCCTCTTTTGGTCCCACGGTCTCAGTGTGAACGCGGGCAAGTCACTGCCAGCTCGATTTTGGCTAAGATACTCCCCCAAAGCCCTGTGTGTGGACGCTTTATTCCAGCCTAAAAGCAGATCCACTTGGGAAAACCTGGTCCAACACGCAAGCGCACACATCGTTTTTCCTGGAAGTAAATCAATTCCTTTTCGATATTACAAGCTACTCTCCATCCGCCCTGGCGGGATCGCTATTTCCAGCCAACTTATTCTGCAGCACCATCGAACGCATCGAATATTCGAATACATCAAATGCATCGAATATTCTGCAGCGCCACTCTGCCTCCTGCTGGATCCCAGCTCCCGCCCCGGGATCTGAAGAGAGGAATCCTCCTGCTGCGGACAGACAGCAAGGCGCAGCTCTCGGGGAGCATCACTGAGCGCACCTGTCGCCTTGACCTCATCTGGGGACCCCAGGGTCACTCCTGGGACAGCGGGAGGTGGGCGAGAAGGCAGCGGGGGGGGTCACGTTTGGCACCCTGGAAACTCCCCGTTTCCCTCTTTCCTTTTACAGCATCGCCTGAACGGCCCCTGGTACCCGTTTCACTTACATTAAATTTCCTAGTGATACAGGAACCAGGTGCTGCTGCTGCTGCTGCTGCTGCTGTTGTTGTTGTTGCTGCTGCTGCTGCTGCTGTTGCTGTTGCTGCTGCTGCTGCTGCTGTTGCTGCTGCTGCTGTTGCTGCTGTTGCTGCTGCTGCTGCTGCTGCTGCCAGGCAGAGATGTTGCCAAGGGACAGCCCACCAGGTGAGCTGAATGCTGGCAGTGAAGACAACTCAGCGCTCGTCAGCTGATAATCTGGAAAGGAAGGAGCCCTTCAGTCCTTTCAATGTCACCCCCCACTCCAGCAGAGCCCTGAGCCCTGCAGGAAGATGGAGACGCGCTCAGGAGACACAAACCAGCCCCAACATCCAGAATATAAAATCATTCAGGTGACAGAAGACCTTCACGATCACCAAGTCCAACCGTTACCCCAGCACTGCCAAGCCCACCGCTGAACCACGTCCCTAAGCACCGCATCCACGTGGTTCCTAAATACCTCCAGGGATGGTGGCTCCACCACCTCCGTGGGCAGCCCGTTCCGATGCCGGACCACCCTTTCGGGGCAGAAATATTTCCTAGTATCCAAACCGAACCTTCCTTGGTGCAACCTGGGGCCGTCTCCTCCTGCCCCGATGATCAGCCGCCGCGGTGAGCTGCGCGGGGATGCTGCCCGCAGGATGCATCTCTTCGAATCCCAGGATCGTTAAGAGTGGTGTGGGACCTTCAAAGACCACCTAGTCCACCCCCCCCGCAATAAGCAGGGACATTCCTCCTACACCAGGTTGCTCAGAGCCCCGTCCAACTTGACCTTGAACCTTTGCAGCGATGGGGCACCCGCCGCCTCTCTGGGCAGCCCATGCTGGGGTCTCACTACCCTCAGCGTAACAAATTGCTTCCTTACATCTAGTCTTCTCCTAGCTTCAAGAGGACCCCCCACCCCCACCCCTCGCTGGTCACCGTCACCCCCCTAAAGCCCAGCGCTGGCAAACGCAGCCCCATGTCCACATTGGTTCCACTCAGGAAGGTGTGTGGGGTGGGAAAAACCCCACGCAGGAATAGGGCTGGGTATAAACCACACAGCCACGTGTACAACCCCCCCCCCCCCGCGCGGAGCTGGAAAAGCCCGGTAGGTGCTGACCCCCCCCCCCCCCGCCTCCTCCAGCCCCCCCCACTCGTGGGGTCCAGCCCCACGCGCCGTGCCCCCGCGCGGCAGCAGGGGGCGCTCTCCACCCGCCTCCAGCATCCATAGGGATGGAGAGGGGAGATGCTCTTTCCACTCCGGGAGCATCCCGAAGCCCAGCACCCCCAAAATATTTTCTACAAGGTGGGAAATCCTGCGGTGACGCGGCACGGGGCTGGCGAGCGACTGCTCCTCTCGGAGATGGTGAAACGCTCGGTGAGCTTCATCTGCACCTGCTCCAGATCCCCGCAGATCCCCACGGATCCTCAGCGTTCCTCCAACCTCCTTCCCCCTTTCTCTCTGTCCTTTTGATTTCAGCCCTCTTCACCCTAGCGGGGCCCAACTCGCCTGCAGCAGCAGCACCCAAAGGGGCGGCTGCAAAGGTGTTGATGCCAGGCACAGGAATTCTGTAGGAATTTCTGCCCCAGCACCGGGGCTCTCTGCCCCCCACACTTCTTTACCCCCCAGCACCAGCCTTTCTGGTTCTGGAGCTCCTGACACCCACTGGTTACGACAGCCGCCTCCGCAGCCAAGAGCTTGAACCGGAGCCATCCCCTATCTCAGCGCCGTGAACGCTGGGGTTTGACTGAATCAGGCTGCCGAGCAAGCGCAGGGAAGGGCCTGGCCAGCGGGATGCTCGATGCAACCTCATCAGCCTGAAATTGAGCCAATCCCACCCAATTCATAGCTCAGACCTCGAAAGCACAAGCGGCAACAACCCCCGGCTCGGAGGGTGCTCAGGGCAGCTGCCCCTTCTGAGCATCCACACCATGGTCACCCCATCGGTGTCCCCAGCGAACACGGCAGCCACAGACCCCAAGTGGGAACGCGGAAAGACAGAAAATTAAAGCCAGCCAGCTGACCCCCAACCCCCCCTCCCTGCTCCACCCTGAGGGGTAACAGCACAGGGCTCAATTAAAAACTATTTTGGGGATTTGGGCTGTGCACAGGCTGGCTGGTGGACCACACGCCGAGGAGGATTTCCACGCAAGGATGGGACCCTGCTCCTCCGGCAGCAACAAGCACCTTCGGGGTTACACCTACTAATTATCAGAGGGAGTTCCCAACCAGACGAGCAGCTTTTTTGAATTTTTTTTTTTTTTTTCAAACCTTTGGGGGCTTTGGCAGGTTGCAACTACGCAACAACCCCTTTGCTTGGGAAAGCGCAGCCGTAACCATCGCCCGGGGCTGGCTCCAACCCCCCAAGCCCAAATCTGGGAGCAGGCTGGTTTGCATTCTTCCCAAATCTGGGGGGGCCTGACGCTGGTTTTCATTAAGCCCCTGTTACAACATCACCCCCCAGCTCTCCGGAGCTTGCAGATGGGTGGAGCTGTAATTAGGCATCCACCTAAAAGCACCTTCACGGCCTCTCGCGTGACAGAACGCTGCCCTGACACCCCCCCCCCCCCCCCCCGTTGGATATGACAGTGACTTACTATTAATATAACGAGTTTCCCCTTGAGTTTTGATCCTGTGGAACTCCTGGACTCGACCCCACCTTGCAGCAGCGAGGTCCACAAGCTATGCTGGAGTTGCTGGGGGAGAGAGCCAGGCACGTGCTGGTTCTCCATTGCACATCGATTTCCCTCTCCTACAAAATTATCCCTCGGGAAGCTCCTACCCGGGCTGCTCTTACCTGTGTTGTAGGCGGTGGGCATGGCGGAGAAAGGCAGCCCCTGCGTCAGCAAACTCGGAGTAGCCACAGAAACAACCGGTGTGGTTAAAGAGTGAGTTGCTTGGGAGACACCTAACCGCTGCGTGTTCTGCTGGAGAAGCAAACAGAGCGGGAGTTACCACCCAGAATCAGACACTGGTGTCCTCGTGGGTTGTGTGTGTCCCCTCCCCTGACCCCCAAAACCTGCAGCTCCCCCCACCCCCGGCATGCACCAGCCTTTGAGGCAGCCGAGGCTGATCACGGAGGCTGCGGGGCTCAGCAGGATTGATCCCTCGGCCGTTCCTCGTTGCCATAAAGCCACGTGCAAACCACACCAGTTACGGACATCGAGGACTTTGGTGACATTAATTTGCAGGTCACCTGGCAGTGACCTTGGGTCACCTTTCTGCCCAGGGCTGGGCATCACCCGCAAGGACCAGCAACCTCACTGTGTGCGTGCGGGCGGGGAGGGGGAAGACCAGCGGGATGCCTCGGGTTGTATCCTTCTGAGGTACCAAAGAAGATCCAGAGGATGCTCAGGATGCTCCTGCCATTTGCTGGGCTACTCAAAGGGTGACAAAGGTACCGAAGGACACCAGGACCAGCTAACGCAGCGCAGAGCTGACGCATCCTCCTCCCCGCAGCACCGACGAGCCCCTGCCTCTAAGGCAAGCATGAAGATGCTGAGCATCGGTCTCAGGATTTTAAAGGCACTCCGGCATCCTTAAACTTCAAGCTCCAGCGCTCAGCAAGCCGCTGGCTTGGTGCCCTGCTGAGGTTTGGGTGACTCGGGCGTGAGCAGGTCCGGCGTGGAAAAATTCTGCCCTTGGACCAGTGCACGCCAGCCTCCCCCCGTGGTTTTCCAGGCAGTTACGTGGGTGGATCTACGGGTCAGCGCCAGCCCTGTTTACAAGGCAGATAATCCGGGCTGTCTCTGCTGATCTGATTTACATCAGACTCAAGAGGCTTGACTCTAATCTGAAGCACCCCGGCACACGTCACCCCGTGAAGACTGGGGCAGTGCCCAGCTTAAATCACGCCTGGCACGAGGCTGGCTGCATCCCCGAGGGCCATGGCGAGGAGCCTTCCTCCCGGCTCCCAGTCTTCCTCCCAGCTCCCAGTCTCTCAGCTCCCAGTCTTCCTTCCAGCTCCCAGTCTTCCCCCCTGCTCCCAGTCTTCCCCCCAGCTCCCAGTCTCCCAGTCTTCCTTCCAGCTCCCAGTCTTCCCCCCTGCTCCCAGTCTTCCTCCCTGCTCCCAGTCTTCCTCCCGGCTCCCAGTCTCCCAGCTCCCGGTCTTCCCCCCTGCTCCCAGTCTTCCTCCCAGCTCCCAGTGAGGCACCGAGGGCTCCCAGAGCTTTTTAGGGCTGGGCAGTGGTCCACAGCCACGCAGGACTCTGCTGGGCTAAGGCTGGAGGTAACCGCCCCCCCCCCCCCCCGGCCCTTGCCACCTCCGGAGGGGGACAGCACCCCAGCACGCTGGGTTTGCAGCACCCTGCGCCCACACGCTGCCCAGCCCGCGGGTCCCTCCCCGCCACCCAGGGAAGGTGATTACCAGGGCTCTCTAATTGCTAAAGCCTTGGGGCTGTACCAGCAGGTTTTCCTGGCGTGGGTCCTGCTGGCCGTGCCCACTGCCCACAGCTTGGGATGCTGCCAGAAATGCCCTCACGGTGGGCAGGATTCAGCCCCATCCTTCTCCTGCCTGCACCAGACCCCCAGCCAGCCCAGCAGGATGCGACCCACAGCAGGATGCGACCCACAGCCCCATCCCCTCTGCCCGGCTGCCTTGTGGCTTTCCTGGGAAAGCACTGGCATGGGGATGAGCCTGGTAGGGGCGGTGGGATGCTGCCTGATAAGGGGGGTGTGTATCAGCCGCCATGACACCACGAGGCGAACACGGGGATGTCAGACCCGGCTGCGCTGTAGGAAACATCCCAAATTTCATCCCGATTCATGCAGGTTGGAAGTGCTGAGGCGTGCAAGCTGCCCCGCGCCACTCACACGCCGTGCACCTTGCAAAATGCTCCCAAGTTGCAAACTGCTCCCGGTTGCAAACTGCCACTCAGGCTCGTCACAAAAGCATGCAGGCATGCTCCCAGGTGAGCTGGCTTGTCGCCCTAGGCTTGGGGAATGCATCCTGCTCTACCCCTGCCCACGGAGGGATGGGGGACCCCCTCTCTGGACCCCCTAAAAGAGCAAAACTCCGGAGCCTAAAGGTGCCAGGAGCACACGCAGGAGGTTGGCAGGGCAATGCCTGGGGGCAGGAGGTGAAGGGCAGGGGGGCAGGTCTCAGCGGAGGGGGGCAGCTGACTCATCCCGCTGTGTGTAAAGAGGTAGGAGTTGCCATTTCGAGAGAGAGCAGCTCTGGTGTAGAGGTTGAGCAATACGGAGGGAGAGCAAATGTGGGGAGAAGGTCAGCAGAGCAGGGGGGGCGTCTGCCCCAGGCGGGATGAATCCACCCAGCAGCTGCAACAACATCCCCATCCAGCTGTGCTGAGGTCCCTGTCGTCCCCCCTTTTCCCGGATTTTTGTCACCTTCCACCTCCCCGCTGGCTGCCACCTCGGCTCAGGCGCGGGCTGTACTTCACTGCAGGCAAAAAATCAGTGGGGGGGGGGGGGGGCGGAGGGGGGGAGTTAGCTCAGGCTAACAATTAAAACTGTTAATGCCAACCCGGCTGATTTTTTGCCTAAAGCAAGCTGCTCCTCCAGCTCAGAGACAGGCAATGCCCTCTGGCAGCCAGAACGGTGACGAGCAGATGGGGAGGCGGGTGGTGACTGTCTTCGCTCCGCAGATGGGGAAACTGAGGCACGGAGCTGCCGGGAAGGTGGGGGGGGGGGGGCACCAAGCGAGACGGGGGTTTGGGGCATGGAGAGCAGCCGAATTCAAGCCCTGCCAAAACCCTGGCCAATCCTCCCCCTGGCCAAAAGTGTCTCCTTGGAGGCTGCGGGAGTCATTGGCATCCTCCCGTGGTTTTGGAGCTTTTCCCTGGCTGCCTGAGCTCGCATCCTACGGCAGCTCTCGCCCTTTCCTCGCTGCGCTGACCTGGCGCCCATCTGCCCTGCACCAGAATAGCAACAGAAAAAAAAAAAAAAAGAGTGAATCATTGCCACAAACAAGGTGCTATTCACTTTGCTGGCAAGGAAAAAAAAAAAATAATAAAAAAATAAAAATAACAAGGAAAACTGCCCCCCATGCACAAAGGAGGTTTAGGGAGTGCACTAGCCAGCCAGTGGATTTACACAGGCTTTAAATAATATCCTTAACATGGGAAGAGCCTGATTTACTCCCTCTCTCTCCTGCAGTGGCAGTGGGCCAGGGCTTGCCGTGCCGTGAACAGCGGCGAAGCCCCTGGGGCAGCCCCCCGGGCTGACCCCCCTCCCAGGGGAACCAGCGTGGCTCTTTGGCCCCGGTGGAGAACCAGGCACTTTAGCCCTGTCAGCTCCTTTTCCATAGGGAACGTGATTTTCCTAAAAGTGCGTTTTTCTCGGGATCGGGTTTTTTTGCAGCGGGACTGGGCACCCGCATCCTGCCGCGTTCACACGTGAGGGCAAAGGGGTCGGTGTCCCCCCCCTACGTACACCCCACGCCTTCGCCCAGCCAGGGCAGGGCATGGGGACCAAGGGGACAAGCAGCCCACGTCCCACCCCACCACGATGCACGCTCAGCGGGGAACTCACCAGAGCCAAGTGATCCTCCGTCTGCCCGCGGGAGAACAGAGAGAAAACCGAGAGGCACCGTTAACTCCACGGCCTCGCCAACCACCGCGCTGCCGCGCACGCCAGCACCGCGCCTGCACCCGCCACCGGGCACATACGGTGCCCATGGGTCATACTGGTGCCCAGCGTAGGGCACCATTCTGTTTGCACCCATAGGCTTTGCACTGTCCTGTTTGCACCCACGGGCTTTGCACCGTCCTGTCTGCACCAACACGTTTTGCACCCCCCTGTTTGCACCGACAGGCTTTGCACCATCCTGTTTGCACTGACAGGTTTTGCACCATCCTGTTTGCACCAACAGGTTTTGCACCGCCCTGTTTGCACTGACAGGTTTTGCACCATCCTGTTTGCACCAACAGGTTTTGCATTGACGGGTTTTGCACCATCCTGTTGGCACCCACAGGCTTTGCACCATCCTGTTTGCACCGACGGGCTTTGCACCATCCTGCTGGCAGCGACGGGCTTTGCACCATCCTGCTGGCAGCGACAGGTTTTGCACCATTCTGTTTGCACTGACAGGCTTTGCACCGTCCTGTTTGCACCGAGAGGTTTTGCACCGAGAGGTTTTGCACTGACAGGTTTTGCACCGTCCTGTTTGCACTGATGGGTTTTGCACCCACAGGCTCTGCACCATCCTGTATGCACCGATGGGCTTTGCACCGTCCTGTTTGCACCAACAGGTTTCGCACTGACGGGTTTTGCGCTGTCCTGTTGGCACCCACAGGCTTTGCACCATCCTGTTTGCACCAACAGGCTTTGCACCTTCCTGTTTGAACTGACAGGTTTTTGCACTGACAGGCTTTGCACCATCCTGTTTGCACCGACAGGCTTTGCACTGTCCTGTTTGCACCGACAGGTTTTGTACCCACAGGTATTGCCACGCCCTGTTTGCACCAACAGGCTTTGCACCGTCCTGTTTGCACCGACAGGTTTTGCACCAACAGGTTTTGCACCGTCCTGTTTGCACTGATGGGTTTTGCACCCACAGGCTTTGCACCGTCCTGTTTGCACCGACGGGTTTTGCACCATCCTGTTGTCACCTTTGCACCGTCCTGTTTGCACCCACAGGTATTGCACCATCCTGTTTGCATCCAGCCCGGTGCAAACGGGAATTCCAAGTTTCCTCCTGGGGATCTCCCCACCGGCAAGGTCCCGGCCAGCTCCCACTGCTATGGCATGGAATAGGTGCCCACACCAACCTGCTCCAGCACTGAGACCACCCTGCAACCTGTCTGCTGACAGGGGACACGCTCCCACCCCAGTGGTGGCTTTGCAGACCCCGGTGAGGACTCACCAAATGGTGCATTAACCCCTTCCCGCTCTGCGAGGTGATGACTCGTAAATCTGGCTTGCGGCTGTTGGTGGCCAGCTGGGTGCTGTGCGAGGGTGGCGGCGGGGACTTGGCCGGGATGATTTTGCCCAAGCTGCTGCCGTTGGACACGGGAAGGAGACCCGGCGAGGCTCTGGCACTCACGTAGCCATTTCCTGCAGGAAAAAGGGGGGACAGAGAGGAAGGAGGTGAATGCACGGCGGTGGCAAATGCACACACGGCGAGCGGTGCCACCACAGGGCTGCTCCTCCCTGCATCCCCCCAAAACCCTCCCGCACCCCACGCAGGCTCATCCCCAGCCCCCAGGCAGCGCCTGCAGCGGATGCATCCTCCCCATCACAAGCAGGACAACCTGCCCCAGGCGGGGGCAGGGGCAGGGGCAGGGGCAGCGGCGGGGGCAGGCAGGCAGCCCCCAGCTCCTGGGGCAGCTCCCCAACCTGCAGGAACCCACCATCGTTACTGCAATAAGATCCAATAAATATTACAGGCCTGATTTGCAGCAAGGCATCTTTATGCTGCTCCAGCAGGGTACTGGGGCCCTAGCAAGGGGGGATAATTACTGTTACTTTCACTTTTAAGGTCCCTTTATGGTACCAGAGCAGCGAAAAGGGGCTGTGGCAGAGCGAGGACTCAGTTCACTGATCCCACTGCCCCTTTGAAGATCTGAGGTTCCCTCCTCCTCCTCCTCCTGCTGCCCCACTTAAGGATTTTATGTGCAAAGAGAGGGGGGAGGGGGGGGGGAAAGAAGAAAGGAAAGGAAGAAAAAAATTAAAAAGGAAAAGATTTGATGAACATCAGGAAAGGAATAAATTGGATCAGATTACTGTTCTGATGAGGGTTGTGGTTTTTTTTGTGAATAGGCCCCAAAGATAGAAAGGCATTTAGCAATCACCAGGATTCAGCCCTCATATTCATTGCACGTTAGACCAGGAAAAATAGGTCGCTGATTGCATTATTAATCACATCTACCATTGCGCTACATCTGCATTTCAGCAGGCGGCTGGTGGCAGTGACGCCGCAGCCATGGCGCGTGCTCATCGGGGGCCAAGCACCAGGCGCTGCCTCTCCCAGAGCTGTCCCAGTGCTGGACACATCAGTGATGGGGCAAACTGGGCAAGGGGGATGGCCACGCACCCTGGGAACCACGGCTCTGACCCCACTGGTGCTGCTGGGGACCAGTGCTGCTGCCCCACCAGGGTGGCTGGGAGCTGCCCATCAGGGATGCTCGCGGTGGCCCCGTCTTGCAACTCCTGCATCCGTGTCCCTGTCCCCAAAGAGGTGTCCTCCCGGTGCCAAATCACCGTGAGCAGCCGTGCATAAGGCATGTGCCTGGTGCATCAGGTCCCGGGTACCTCCTGCCTCCCCGCACCATGACCTACATGCCTTTGGCTTGCGAGTCCACTGGCTTTTATATTTATTTTTGATATTTATTAATGATGAAGGTGCAAAAAATTCCCCAGGTGCCCTTTGCTACCCATGCAAAAAGCGACGGAGGCAAAGCCAAAAGAAATGTTGAACCCCCTGACATCCTCCTTGCCAAGGTGGCACCGACGTGGATGCACACGCGGCTCTCATGGGGATGCCTCGTGCGCATCAGTCAGGGTGTGGATTGGGGTGGTCCCTGTGCTGAACGGGAGCAGATTTGGGTCCCTGTGCCACCACTCACCCCCCACAAAGGGGCTTCCCATGAAGGCGGCCTTGGGCACTGTCATCAGAAGTCCCCCCAGCCTGGATCTGGCCACCCCCATGAGCTGGAGATGGGAGGGACCCCTCAAAAAGGGCTCCAAAAGCGGAGCACTCAGGGCTGCCTTTGTACCACCCTGATCTGACTTTGAGCCTGGCAGCACCCTGTGCCCTCACAGAGCCGGGGACCCCAGGGACGGTGCACCCCGTGATGTGCAGGCAGGGCGGGCAGGGGGCTTCCCACCCCCAGGGACCCCAGGAACGGTGCACTCCATGGTGTGCAGGCAGGGCGGGCAGGGGGCTTCCCACCCCCAGGGACCCCAGGGATGGTGCACTCCATGGTGTGCAGGCAGGGCGGGCAGGGGGCTTCCCACCCCCAGGGACCCCAGGGAGGGTGCACCCCGTGCTGAGCAGGCAGGACACAGGGATGCAGCCAGCATCGATGCAGGATTGGGCCAGAGGCACCCGGTGGCTGATGACTCAGAGGCAGCAGGTGATCACTTGGTGCTGCAGAGATTGCAAGGGAGGAGGAAGAGGAGGAGGAGGAGGAGGAGGAGGAGGGGGAGGAAGAGATATCCCGGGTACCCCAAAACCGCAAGCACAGTGCCAGAGCCACACTCCCCTCCCACAGCTGGCACGGGGAGCGCCGGGGATGGGGGGGGTGGTCTGGGGACAGTGGGGGTCCTGGGCTGGCTGCGGCCGGGCTGTCCCTGCTCCTCACGCCTGGTTCCTGGAGCAGCAGCAGGAACGCAGGGAATGCTCCGGTGACGTCAATGCTGACATTCACGGGCCCTGCCAAGCTCCCCGCCGCCACGGCTGCTCTCGACAGCTGACGTGGGGGCGAAAAGGGGCCACGAAGGTGGCTGGGGGCTGCGGCACGAAGACCCCTTCCCTCCCCCTTTGGAGGAGCAGCAAAAAATTCCGCACCGGGAGCTGGAAGGGTCCCAGGGAGATGCCAGCCCCACGAGCTGCCCTGGCAGGATTTGGCCCCAGGGACATTCCAGCCCCATGAGCTGCCCTGGCAGGATTTGGCCCCAGGGAGATGCCAGCCCCACCAGCTGCCCTGGCAGGATTTGGCCCCAGGGAGAAATTCCGCCGGTGCTGGCACAGCTGCCGCCCAGCACAGGGAAAAAGTTATTCCCAAGACCAACCGTGGTGCCAGGGCTGGGGACAGCCCCATCCACCCAACCGGTGGGACCCAGTCTCCAAGTGGTTTTAACTGGGACACCACCGAACATCCCACTCCTCCTCCGTGCCACTGGCTGCAGCCCCACCGCAAAAAAAACCCAAGGGGGTGACGAGCTCCGGGATACGGGCTGACTCGGCTCGCCCGGGGATGCTCGGCATCCATCCTGCTCCACCCTGGACCGCAGCCCATCCTGCCCCAGTGGTGCTGGGAGCGGCAGCTGCTTCCCAGCGGGATCCGGGGGCCGGCGTTGGTTTGGGGTCTTGCCCCAGAGCCCTCACCCAGCAGTGCATTAGGTATAATTAGCACGTTTTATAGCCGGGGAGCTCAGCCCCGAGGTCTGAGCCTCGTTAGCACCGAGGTTCTCGTGGTGGAAAAGGACCTTAATGAGTTTTTTTTCTTGGCAGTAAAATTCCTTGATAGGGCTCGAGCGCAACAAGGGATCGGGTGTGAAGCGACTGCCCCCGAGGTCAGGGCTCAGCGTGGGGAGCTGAACCCAGAAATTCCCAAATCATGGTCCCAATCCAGCTCTCCAATCCATTCCATTCCATTCCAATCCAATCCAATCCATAAAAAAAAAATATTGATTTGCAGCTCTCCCAAAAACCCAGGGGAGATGCTGACCCCCCCCAAAACACACCCCTACATCCCCCCTCCTGCCCTGGTCACTGGGGTCTCCACCAAAATCCTCCCTTCTTCGCTGACTGATGGTGCCGAACGGGCAAAGCATAATCCTACGGGAGCGCGGGGAAACTGAGGCACGGGGCGGCAAAGGGAGCCGAGGGCAGGGGGTCCCGAGAGGCAGCGACCCCTCACTTACCCACGGGGCTCGGGCAGGCTCCGTTCGTGTTGTTCAGGTCTCCCCCCAGCATCGCCCCTGCAAAGGAATTGGAAACATGGGGTCACTCGGGAAAAGGGGGAGCATCCCTCCTTTTTTTTTGGGGGGGGGGGGGGCGGGGAGGAAGAGGGTGAGCACGAGGGAGGACGGCAGAGGAAAATGAGCGGTGTCGCCTTCCCAGGGGAGAGATTCCTTGGGCAAAATGAGCAGCGTTCCTGGTGATCAGGTTGGGAAACATTATCCAGGCGGATCCGTTTCCTTTGGGAACGAGCCAGGCGGCACAGGAGCCCGCTCCAAAGGAGGCGGCTGGGAAAACACTGCGGCTATTTTATTCCAAGCCCCCCTTTTGGGGGGGACACGGGGCTGGTGCTGCCGGGGAAGGCAGCCCCAGCAGCAAGACGTGAAACACTATCCACCCCATAATGTTCGCACCGAATGGAAACCAGCCCCGCGCTGCCAGGACGCCGCTACGATTCCGCCTCCCGCAGTCCCAACGCTTGGAAAAGCGCCGCTGCTCCCCGCTGGGCCGGGAAAAACCAGACCAGAGGCCTTTTTATCCCCCAGAAACTCAACGTTTTGCCTTGCCTGCAAGAAGGTTTTATTTTTTATTTTTATTTTTTATTCATTTTAACTTTTTTATAATTTTTTATATTTTTAAATTTTTATTCTTTTATTTTTTAAAATTTTAATTTTTCTTTTCTTTTCTTTTTTATATTTTTAAAGTTTATTTATTTACTTATTTATTTTTTCTTCGCTTTCTGTCTCGTTATTATTTCTGAAAGCCGCCTATTCACAACCCCGGGCTGCCTGGCCACACTGCGGCTGATGATTTCGGCCAACAGCCGGCAAGGAGGCTCCGGAGCTCCAACCGCAGTCATTCCGGAGCCCTGGCTAAGGGAACGAGGAGCCTCCAATCCCAAGTCCCACCTCTAACCGCTGCCCAACCCTTCTCCCCCCCCCCCCAGATGGGGAAACCTGAGACAGAAATCTTTTTTTTGCCTTTTTTTTTTTTTTTTTTCCCCCAGCCCCCCAGCTCTGGGCTTTGGGCTTGCAGTGAGCCCCTGAAGTCGCCGTGCAGGGAAGCGTGGCTGCTTCCCACGTGGGCCCACTGTCAGGGATGCCGGACCACTGTCAGGGATGCCGGGCCACCTTCGGGGATGCTGGTGGTCCCCCAAATATCTGGCAGCTGGAAAAAAGGGCAAGGGGACCCCCAAAATGTGGCAGGTGCGGCGCTGCGGCAGCCGCCCTTTCTTCGAGGGGTGAGGATGCAAAGCCAGACATCCCAACGCCTCCCAAGTCCCGGAGAAGAGATTCCACTGGGATGTGGGGGCTGTGCCCTGCTGCAGGACCCCACTTGCCCCCTCAGACCCCAGTACTCCCCATTCCCAGCCCAATAAACCCCCTTGGCCACCCTTCTCCCGCGCCATCCCCCAGCAGACACTGACCCAACGCTCTGCTTGCATTTGCTTTGGAAACAACACCACAGCTCAAGCGCATTGCTAAAAAAATATATATATATATAAAAAAGGAAAAAAAAAAATCCTTTTAACATGCCCTGGCTCCTATAAACAGGATTTCTTCCGTGTCCCAGGCAGCGAGTGAATGAGACGCAGATGGCCGGACTTGGAACACCTCTGCGCCTGCAACCGCAAAATTATCCCCCTTCGAACCACCGGTCCAGCGCCTTCTGCATTACAACGGCGTCTTTTTTTTTTTTTTTTCTTTTTTTCTTTTTTTTTATATGGCAGAGGGGCCTGCGAGAGGGCAGGGGAGATCCCTGCAGCCCTCCGTGCCCCGGGAGGGCTCCGCCGCCCAGCCTGGAGCAAGACGTTGCGCTTTGGGATCGGTCCTAGAGCAAAGCCCCCCCCCCGCCCCGGCTCAGGTCTGGGGGTCCTGGTACCCCAGTGCTTCCAGCTGGCAGTAAGCAACTAAACTGGCTTCAAACCACAAAAGCTCCTGTTGCATCCCAGCCCAGGCAACTCTCCCTGCTCACTCTGACCCTGGCGGCACCCCCCAGCCCCTCTCCCACCCCTCCAGCCCCTTTACAAAGCCCCCCCTGAGCACACACAGCCTGGCGCCCACCGCCCAGATGTCCGGGGAGGTCACTGTCACCAGGTTCTGCCTTTTGCAGCCCCTGCGATTTTGACAGACCATCTGTGACAACCGAAATAGCAGGCAGGGGCTTTCTGCACGCTATTATTATTTATGATCACACTGGGGGAGAGCCGGGCTGTGGTCACACGTCATGTCCCCCCCTCCTCCTCGCCGCTGCAGGGGACACGGGTGACAACCTGCCCTGCGCTACCCATGGCCGGTCCCTGCTGGAAACGAGACCGCTCCCTCGGATCTGTCAGCAGATCCGTATGAGTAATCGTTGGGTGACCAACTGCAACCAGCAGAGCCCGACTCACAGAAAAGCCCTTTTTAGGCAGCGGTCCCATGTCACCGGAGTGCCACCGGCGAGCGGGATGCTGGCAGCCACCCGGGATGCCGGCAGCCACCCCCAAGCCTGGGAACAGCGCCCGGGGTGACTCATCTCCTTGCGCTGCCCAACCTTGAAACAGATCCCTGCAGGGATCCAGCTCTCCAAAAGCCCTGGGTAAGGCCAGGGATGGGGGGAGGGGTGGGGGGGTCACCCCCAGTTTGGAGCCAAGGCACAAACTGGAGGCATTAACCTCCGGCAGGAGGGCTGGGATAAGCGACCCTGGCAGGATGCTCCTGCCACCCAGGGATGCAGGGATACATCCCAGCTCGGGGTGGGGGTGAACGGAAGCAGCAGGGGTGTCCCCTGTCCCCTGGGATGCCCCACGGAGGATGAGGAGGAGATGGGGTATGAAGGCTCCCGGCATCGCTTACCTGCGCTGGCCGGTCTCTGCGGCAGCCCCGGGGACACGGTGTTTCTCTGCAGCGCCGGCTGCTGCGGCGAAAGGAGTCGGGGGTCCGTCAGCGAGGAGGTGACCAGGGACTGTGTCACCAGCGAGCTGCCCGGGTTGCTGAACTGCAGCGTGTTTTGGTTGGTCACCGGCACCGTCACCGGCATGGCGAAGTTCGGGGCGGGCACTGCGGACTGAACAGAGAGCAGGGGGGTAAAGGGGAGCAGGTGCCCCTCGGAGCAGGGAAGGGGGGGGGCGGTCCGCGCTTTGCAGGCTCGGAGCAAGGGCAGGACTGATCCTGCATCACGGCAGCAACACCCCACTGCTGAAAAAGAGGGGACAGCCCCGGGCCGCCCCCCCAAACCCCTCATTTCATTGCTGAGCTGCAGGGCTGTGCTTGCACCCTGCTTGTGCCGGCATCGGAGGGATGCGCTGGCATCGCGGAGGGATGCACCGGAGCTCAGAGCCCACCCGCGAAAACCGGGAAGAACAACCTGTCGTCAGCTCAGACATGTCAAAGCTTTGCAACCAGTCACTTTGGTCCCCATTTTCAGGCTGTATCTGGCCAGGGGTGGCTGGGAACACCCCCAAGCACGAAGGGGGGCAGCGGCACGGTGCCCTTCATCCCACCGCAGAGGCCAGGCAGCCCATTGGGATTTTACGAGGCTGGTCCTCATCCAGCGGGATGGGAAGGGCCTTCCCAATGAGCTGGCAGGGGATCACCGGTTGGGGCTGGCACTGCTGCTAGCGGCCGAGCATCTGGGAAAAGCTTGATTTTGCTCCCCACAGCCCTCGGGGGGGATGCTGGGATCCATCCTGGCTCCCCACAACCCCTGGGGGGGATGCTGGGATCCATACTGGCACCTCTGGGAGCTGCTGGGAAGGAGGAGGAGCTGACCCCAGGGAAGCAGAAGCATCGCCAAAGCCCTGTCCCTTGGCCACAGGTGGAGGAGCAGCTTCTTCCCCCCCCGCCCCGCCAGCGTCCCCGCTGGAGCCAGCCTCGCCGCGATTATCGCCTGTTTTATGTCACTGATTTGCTCTTCGTTAACCGGAGCGGGCACCTGCTTAGAGGCTTTAGCAGGGGCTTTGCCAAAGTCCCACTTTAATTTGCTCAGGGTTGGAGAGGCAGAGGTGGCCAGCGCTGAGTGGGACCAGTGGGGCTGGTGCTGGGACCCCAGCGAGGGCAGAGGGAGCTGAGCATCCCCCCCTGCAGCAGCGGGGTGGGGGCTGCTGCCCTGCACCCCCACCCCTGCTTCCAGAAAGCTGCTCCTAAATGGGGTGTTTTCCTTTTGGGGGTAAGAGGGGAGGCGGGGAGGAAGGAGTGGGTCGGTGCTCCCCCACGCCTCGCTGCTGGCAACCCTCCCCACCAGCCTCTCAAGGGCATCGTGTCCTTCAGAGACATCCCGTGGCTGCAGCCAAGCTCCCAGGACCCGGCTCTGAGCCTGCGCTGCGGCATCGCTCCGAGGGGACCGGGCTCGGCATCGCTCCGAGGGAACCGGGCTCGGCATCGCTCCGAGGGGACCGGGCTCGGTGTTTCCCAGCCCTTCACACAGAGAAGCTGTAATGCAGCCAGCCCCCCCACCCCCACCCCAGCTTATTCTACACGGCTGCAAAACCCGGAGGAAGAAGGTTTCTCGGGCGTTGCACGAACGCCGAGGCAGTGTTGTGTAATAAATCACTGCAAATGCGTCTGCATGCGTGCACGTTCCCGGGAAGGGGAAGGGAAAAGCAAAGCTACCCCCCCCCCCCCCTTCCCCGTGCATCGCATCTGAAGCAATAAATTTATCCTGTGATAAAGCCGGGAGGTTGAGGCACCCACCCAAGAGCAGAGTTTTTGCTTTTCAGCCGTATCTATCCCACTGCACCTTCAAAAAAAGCATCAGGCTGATGCAGCAAGATGCACACCCAAGCCACCAGCTACAAGGTCCCAGGTCCCCCCCACCCCTCCTCCCCCGCCCCCACCCAGGGAGGGCACTTAGGGAAGGCGGCTTGCACATCAGTCCAAAATCCAGGGGGGGAGAAGATGCACACACCAGCCAAACCTCAACAATTTCTCTTTTCATGAAATGCCATCACAAACACCAAAGGCAGAAGCCACGCCGAGGCCTCTCTGCAGCAAATGAGGCTGTTGTTAAAGCTTCCCCGGCCGCCCAGTCTGGTTAGTTCCCGTCACACACAAAACCAACCCAGCTGGTTAACAAAAAAAAAAAAAAAAGCAAAAAAAAAAAAAAAAAAAAAGCAAAAAAAAAAGCATCTTCTTCAACCGCACACACGCTCCACCGGCATTACTCGGTCCCTGGCTGCACAGGGAGGTTTAGTGGGGGAGCCAGATGCTACGCCCTGACTCCGAAGCGCTCAGCACCTGAATGTCACTGGCCAAAATGACTTTAGGGCACAGATTGCTCCTTTATGGCGTGGCTGGATGCTGCCTCCGGCAGTGGGAGCCTGCTCGGAGCCCCCCCTTTGCAGAAAAATACAGATGCTAAGCCATCCCTCTTTTCCGAGACTGTTTTGCACCCAGGAGAAAGCTCTCCTGGTTTTCCAACCTATTTTGCAAAGGTGGCAGGGCTTGTGCCAGGTGCTGGGGAGGGGGTGGCATGCCCAGCCACCATAGGTAAGCCCTGGGGGGTGGAGAGCAGCCCCCCCATTAGCAAAAGCAGGGAGGAACCTCTGGGAGGAGGAGGCAGAGCCTCGCAGGAGCTAATCCTGCACTAAGCCCACCTCGCAGGGCTGGGCTTGCTGTCCCAGCATCGCTGCGAGCCACCAGCACCACCTGCATCCCGTGTCACCTCCCCTCCCCGAGATACAGGGGATGGAGCTGTGGATTTGGGGGTCCTCGGGAGGCTCCCTGCCAAGTCAGCAGGATAAAAAGCCGTGGGTTTCGCAAGACTTTATTCTCTAGAAAAGCCAGAATTTTAACTTGGGGGGGCTTGCAAAGCCCAGAAGAGCAGATTTGGGGTTTGTGGATGTTTTTTTTTGGTGGGGGGTGGTGTAATTTTTTGCATCCAGCCCTTGGAAAGGAGCCTCCCTCCTGCCGCTGGATGGCTGCGGTGACTCGGGGCTAATCCCTCCGGAGGAGCCTTGCCTGCATCCCTAGTCCCTGCTCCCTTGAACTAACAACTAATTTGAAACGTGTCCCCCTCCTCCTCCCGTCTCCTGACACAAATCCCTTTTCAGCGCTGTCCTGATGCCACCCCAGTGACGGCTCCGGGATCACGGGCTAAAACCTCCCTGGATTTCTGCCACGGCCACCAGCTGCCCCCGAAGGGCTCGGTGGATTTGGGGGGAATTAATGCGGAATAGCCCAAACCGGGCTGAGTCTTGCAGGGATGCGAGGGGCCGGCACCTGCTGCCGGCTTTGCATGAAGGCTGGGGTCTTAACCCAGGTGAAAATCCTTTTTTTTTGGGGGGGAAAAGGAGATGCTCATCCAGTATTTGCAGCAAAGCAGGGGAGAAGAGCATCCTCCTGCGCTGGCTGGCTGGAGCCAAGGAGGCTCAGGAATGCCGGAGCTGATGGGAACAGATTTCCCAAGGGATTTCCCTGCTTCTCCGGGTGGGATACAAGAGGGACCCTCAAGGTCCCCTGGTGCATCTCACCCGTCAGCCCCGGGGTACATTCGGGGCTGCGCGCATCGGCTCCCAAGGCACAGCACGGCTCCGAAGCAAAGCCATGCAAAATCTACCCTCCCCCCCATCACCCGGAGGCATCCGGGGAGGGGAAAAAGGGGGGGGCTGCAGACCACCAGCTACTCACTGCGAGCCGGTAACTCTGCATCATTTTATCAAACTCCTCATCAATCTTTTTATATTTCTCTTCCGTCTGCGGGGTCAACGCAAACACTTCATCCCCTTCTGGGCTCTCGCACTCCCTGTGCTTCTTGTTCAGCGCCTGTTACGTTTGGGGGGGACGGGACACGGTGGGGGGGGGGGTGTCGGGGAGGGATGAGGTTGGGGGGAGATTGAACGGAAGAAAAAACAAACAAAAAAAAAATCTAATGAAGGTTTTCCAGCCAAGGGGCAGGTACTTACACCGTATCGTTTGAACAGGATATCCAGATCCTCACTGCCTTTACGGTATTTATCCTCCATCAAGGGGCTCTGGTCTATCGAGTCATCGCCGTCGGGCTCCGGGCTGTCACAGCCGTTAAAACCTTTCTTTCTTAACGTCTGAAAACACAACCGGGATAGTTTGAGATCTGGGAATGGGGGTGGGGAACATGGGAAGCCCCCCCCGGACCAACGAGGACTTGCCCTTGGCACGAGGTGATGCCAAGATGGCGTTGAGCGTAATGGGGTTACAAAGTCAGGATCGGGCCCTCGGGTTTTGATGCCGGGGTGTCTTTAATCCCGAAATGACACCGTGGGGATGGACAGAGAGAAACCACTTTGTTTTTCGAAGGAGCTGTTTACACCAGAGCCGAATTTGGCCCCCGGACCAGCTCAGACGCATCCGTCACCTGCAATTCCTACGGCGACAAGGAGGGGAAATCAACCTGCAAGAGATCTGCTCACCGGCTAAAAAGAGGGTAAAACCTTCTCACCGATCAAAATCAATAAAAAGACAAAGAAAAGCCAAAATAAACAGCGAAGCGTGGGTTGTTCCCCCCCCCTGCCCCCAACCAGGGGGGCAAACCCCAGGGCAGGACCAGCGGAGATGCCGGGCGCTGCTGCGGGGCGAAGGATGCGACATCTCATCCTTCCTCCGCAGGAGCCGGGTTATCCCACCCTGGACCTACGGATGAAACCCCCCAAAAAAGTTCCTCTTCTCGTGCTCAGTAGCCAATTTGCAGATTGTGTTCGGCAGGCACATTTAATTTTGTTGAAAATATTTCAAAATACCCAAAGCAATTAGGCATTATTCTGGAACCAATGCTTGCCAATTGATTATTTTTTTTCCCCCCGAAGTCGAAGCTACAGAATTTCCTGGAAGTCTTGGTCTCCTTTCATGCCAAATTCAGCAGGGGAGGGGGGGGGGGGAGAAAAAAAAAAGAAAAAAAAAAAAAAATAAGAGCCTTTTGACAATTCTCCTCTGCCTTCCTAAACAATAATAAACATAAATATTTGGAGGGGAAAACGTATCCTGGAGTGGCTCTTCGCCTACCTGTGAGCTTTGGGAAACGTGGAGCTGGCAGGGGAACTTTTGCCGGAGCAGATAAAATCCGGCACCGCACGGCTCTGCCGCATCCCGCCCCGCGGTGGATGCCTGTACCCGGCAAGCAACAGGCACCAACCCCATCCCCCAGCCCGTTCTGCCATCCAGCTGAAGCTTTTCACCATCTTTTTAATTAAAACGACTCCTTGGCGGGGGCGATTTGAACGCTCATTACGTAGCCTTAATCCACCGAGGGGAAAAAATCCTCATCCCCATCCAGCATCCAAGGGCTCGGGCTTGCGCTTGACCACGGTGCCACCGTTTGGTGTCACCAATAATTCCTGCCACCTAATAATTATCACCTAATTACCTGCTAATAACTCCTGGTATTCCCTAATTCCTGTTCTTTACTGTCTCTTTATATAGAGAAAGAATCCGAGTCCTTGGCACCAACAGGAGGTTCCCAGGGCTTTTTCCGCAGGTTCCCGAGGATTTTTCCCTATTATTTTTCTATTCTTGTCCGTGTCCTTGTTTCTTTTTAGAACGGACCAAAAAAAGGAACAGGTGCTGCCGGTGGGGAAGGAACATTTTTTTCTTTTTTCAGTTCTTTTTTTTTTTTTTTTTTTTTTCCCTGAAACCTTTTGTTTTGCCGATGCGGATGAAAGACGGAAAGTTGAGTTTTAATTTAAAAACAAAACAAACCAAAAAGTTTTTTCCTCCTCCTCTTTCTCTTTCAGAGGTAACGTAGGAAAAAGTTGTTCCATGAGCATGGATGGGCATGAGCATCCGTGAGCAGGGATAATGCCGGGTTTCCTTCAGGCGCGTGCAAAGGGTACCAGCTGGGGAGATTCTCCGGTGTCTTATAGGGGGCTGTGCCCACCTCGCAGCGGGTCTATTTGCACGGAGAGTTGCTGGATCGCTCCCATCCCTGCTTGGGAGACATGAAGGCAATCCCTCGCATCCCTGGAAGCTCTTCCCCTCTGCCTACGGGTTTGGGAATCGTATGGCTGGACAAGCATCCCCCCAGGACCCTCGAAGAAAGGAACCTCAAAAGTGAATTTTCGAGAGGTTTCAGCCAAGCAACGACATCCTTCTCCTTCCTAAACAGCGTTTTGCCATTTCTGAGTCCGCACGAAACCATCCAGGGGGGTCAATCCCTCAAAACCTCCGCCGAGGAAAGTGGAGAGAGCCCCCAGCCCGCTCCAAGCCCCTCGCAGCATCACCCCCTGCTGCATTCCCCACCTCCCACCCCCACGGCTCTAAAACATTCGGTGTCTAATCCAGCTCCAACTGAGCAGCTCGGTCTCTTCCCCCTCCCCGGCCACCAAGTTCATAAAATTAGTCGGAATTTAATTATCTTTGAGACCCGGCACCTCCTTGCCCAGTTCGGTCGGCAGCATCCCGAGCCGCCCCGAGTGGCCACGGTGCCACCATCCCCACCAGGTTGGATAAAATCCCTGCCGGGTTGTCTGCAGGGATGGGAAGCACCGGTGGCGGTGGGTGACCGGGACCTGAGTGGCAGCAGGACACGAGCCAAAGCTTGGGGACAACAAAATGCCATTACCAGCCACACCAGCAGTGCCTGCTGGGTTTTCCAATATTTTTTTTTTTTTTAAATGAAAAAAACCTGTGCATCCCACGTTTTGACAAGGTGGTGGGAAAGGAAAACAATCCTGCTGGAGCGAGAAGCGAATCCCAAGGATTCCCCACTTTCAGGATCTCTGCAGAGTCTCGGAGAGAAGAGCCTTCCTCCTCATCCCTCCTCATTCCCATTCCCAGGGGAAAACCAGAAGAGGCACGAAACCATTTTGCCACTGGGTTGCACCCAGCGGCACACAACTATTTTTTTTTTTTTTTGGCTAAAACAGCTTTAAAATCAATTCCTTTGGAGCAGAGAATTTTCCACGGAGAAAACCAGGGTGAGAACTTCATGTTGGCAAAAAAAAACCCCACCTGCCCATCCCCCCACGGCAGGACCTGCTGCAGGTCCCGCTCTTCCAGGCAATGTTCCCAGTCCGGTGATTCCCGGCTCATATGGGAGCAGAATTCCAGCCGGAAAAGGGAAATGCAGAACATGTGAGAGGAAAGGATGCTCCGTCAGGATGCGGTTGACTTTCCTTAGAGGAGGGAGACTCCATCACCCCAGGCTTTGGGGAAGTCTGGATGAGGATGAGGATGGGGATGAGGATGAGGATGAGGGGGATGAGGGGGAAGATGGGGATGGGATGGGGATGGGGATGGGGGGAAGATGAGGATGAGGATGACGATGAGGGGGAAGATGAGGAAGAGGATGAGGATGAGGGTGAGGATGAGGGTGAGGATGAGGGTGAGGATGAGGGTGAGGATGAGGGTGAGGGGGGAAGATGTGGCACTTTGCCACCTCCCCGGCATCCCACCAAACACCTGATGTTACGCACCCTGGGGAATGACGATCCCAGGAAGGAGAATTAGGGGGCCAAAAAAAAAAAAAAAAAAAAAAAAATCAGCCCCCTCCAGGACAGGCAGCCAAGGAAAGAAATTGCTGTGTGACTTTAAGTGGCTCTGGAGCATCCCTGTGCCCAGCTCTGCTCCCGTCCAAGTCCCTTATCAGAAGCTGGCACGTCAGCCGGGCTGCGAGGAAACAAGAAGCGACAGCGAGGAGCAAAGCCGGCGTGATCCCAGCCCGGGCGCGCACGTGGCACCCAGCGTGCCTGTCTGGGGGCCTCAGCTGTCCCCCGCCTGATTAAGGAAACCCCCCTCCCTGCATTAGGAGAGATTTGTTCAGACTTAAAAGCTTGCAGTGGCCCAGACTCTGCCGGGCACGGAGGGAGCCGCAGGGGTTGGGTGGATGAATCCCACTCCCGACAGCCGCTGCTGATCCTGGAAAGATGGAGGTGGTCCCACAGGGGGTGGTCCCCAAAAGGCACCTGGGGTGCTGAGCCCCTCCTGAACCGGGGTTGGGTACACTCATCCCAGAACTTCTCCTTAAATATCCAGGGGGATCATCCCTGGGCACATCCAGGGGGGTGAACCCCTCAAGGGCATCACTGTGCAGCATGTGATGGGGTGCCCCCCGTGCCCCCCACGGACAACACCTCCCCAGGATGAAATAAAAAAATGGGATCTCCTGTTTACCATTGTTTTAGGACCTAATTTGAACAGACCAGCCCGTACCACCTGGAGCTGGTGGTACCAGCATCCTTGGTCCCAGGAACCTCCCCCCCGCAGTCGCAGCCGGGAGAGGAGCCCCCGGCTCGGCCAAGCCTCCGGAGCCACCGCTCGCTCCTTCTCCACCAGGAAAATGAAATCAAGAGGTTTCTGCCTTGATTCACCCAGGTCCTTGTTGCTCCTCATCCCTTCTGAGATGCTCCGGCAGAGAGGGGCCACGAGTGGGGCAGGGAAGGCAGGTTCGCGCAGCAGCCCCTTCAAATCCCCTCAAATCCTACTTGGTAGCAAATTCACAAGCTTGTGCTTTCACAGCTCTGGAAATTGCTGCTGGGGAAGCTTCCAGGGTGTGAAGATACTCTTAGAGGAGTCAAGGTCAACTGGGAGCCACCAAGAAACAGGAGATAAACTGGGTCCGTGCGTGGTGGGGGCAAAGCTGGGCTGGTGGGTCCTGCCCTGGGCTTGGGGGGAGATGGACATCAGCCCCAGGACCACGAGCAGTCTCCCAGGGGCAGTACAAACCAGCAAAAAACTTAGAGGAGCCCTAATCCTGCTCCAAGACAAGATGAGGACCAGGAGGGATGCTCCAGCAAACTCCAAACCTGCACGTACTGCGGCGCATTTCGCTCTGAGGTGGCTCTGCCAGCAAGACGTGCCCAGCCCGGCGTGTTTGGGCTCTTTTTCTTGCCATCCACCAATATCCTTCCGTTCCCGATGTTCCTCTCCTCGCCTTTGGATGCAGATCCAGCTTTTCATGTGGTGCAAACACAGTTATTTCTTTGGGTGCCAAGGACTGCATGTAACTTGTCGGCTGGGGAGTGTTTGCATCTTGGACCATAAGGGAACAGAGAACGCTGCCCAAAATGTTTACGGTATTTTGAGGCCAAGATAAATCTGTTCGCCGGCGCGAGCGCCGCAGCCTGAGCATCCCAGAGAGGCTGGGTGAGGTTGTGCTGAGCAGCACAGCAGGGAACCGCGCCGGCAAAACCCCGGCAGTTTCACGGTGGATGAACACTCCTGGGCTCCAAAGAGCCAAAAAAATAAGACATTTTGGCACCATTTCCAAGGCCCCTAACGCAACTGTGCATTGGCAGAACAGAACCCCCCCAAACCCTGGTGAGGGCAGGGTGGTGCTTGGCCATGGTTCAATCTAATTCTGCGGCGGCAGCACGTCGGTGGGCAGCCAGTGAGGTGAAAACCTTGAGTGCAAACCTCTCGAAAAGATGCGTTTCACGGAGTCAAAAAATAAAAAAAAAAAAGGGAAAAAAAAAGGAAAAAAAAAAAAGGGAAAGAAAAAAAGAAAAAACAAAAAGGAAAAAAATAAAAAAGATTGAGGAGGTAGGTTAGAGTTTTTTGGGTTTTTTTCCTTCTCCTTCATGGAAACAAAGCCTGAGCGCTGCCCAAAAGGGATTCAAAGGCAGAAGCAGCGCAGCCCGTGCGGCAGGCGTTAATTGGTGCCCACCTGTACTGTCAATAATTAGCCAGCCATGCCATAATTAGCCAACCATGCCTCTCACTTGCCCGGGTGTAAAGGCAGCTGCCCACACGCTGAAGAGCGATAACCGAGCGGCTCCGGGGGTGGCTGGGGGAGGGGATGTGACCGATGGCCAAGGTGCCGCTGGCATCCTCCTGCCGGCCAAATGTGCCGCGCTCGAACCCGGCGATGCTCTGCCAGCACCGGGGCGTGAGGACAAAGCAGCGGGGAGAGCCAGCGTGGCGTCACCCACAGCAACTGGTGGCCAAGCATCTCCTGCGATGCTCTGGCTGGGGAGCGCAGCCCTGGCGCCAGCGAGGGTCGGATGCGGTGCTGGGGTGGGTCAGGCTGGACCCACCATCCTCGGAGAGCCACAAAATGCAGGGGGACAAGGTTTGGTCAGCCCCACCCAGCTGTGAGGTTGCCGTGCTATGGACCAGAGGCACAACCCCGGGAGATGCCTCCAAAACCATCCCGCGGTTGGCCTGCGCCACGGGCAAGCCCCAAAGCACACACCCCCTCGATTTTAGGGCAGTAAATCAACACAGGACTCGAGACAGCTTCAAACTTTCCAACTCCACCATCCAGACTGGTGGCCAACCAAGATACAAACTGGGCCAACAAGGCGCAAAATCAGGTTGACACCGAGCGCCGGTGATCTGCTCGCTCCCATCCCCACCCACCCCAGCCTCTTGCATCCACCCGCGGTGCCGGAGCCGACCCTGGCTCCACCATCCCGGCAAAGCCGGGGAGAGGACAGGTGGCCTCACCTCGATGATGTCCGCGTTGGTCCGGCTCTCGTGGGGCTCGTTGTACTCGGTGTACTTGAGCAGCACCTTGTCCATGTCGGTGCTGGCATACTGGAACAGCTTGTTGGAGTGGTTGAAGATGATCAAGGCGATCTCGCAGTCGCACAGGACGCTCAGCTCGTAGGCTTTCTTCATCAAGCCAAATTTGCGCTTCGTGAAGGTCACCTGAAAGCAAGGAGGACAAGGTCAGGAGCCGGGGCCAGGCTGCCACAGACCCGACGCCTCCCGGAGAAAACTGGGATGGACCACTGGAAGGAAGAAGAAAAGGAATGGGAGGGCAGAGGGGATCTTCTGGCCTCAGTTTCCCCAGCTGGACAACCACCCCGAGCCCTCCTCTCTCACCTCCCTCTCCCAACCGGCTCAGAGCGCTGCCTATTTTGGGATCCTCCAAAAGCAGACACTTCCCAAGCACAAAGATGATTATCAGCCTTGGAAATCACATATTGCCAAATCAAGAGAAAATAAATTTCAGCAAAATCCCCAGCCGAGCCACCATCTGGCCGGGGGCTGTGGGTTGTTGGGGTTTGGTTTTTTTTTTAAAAAAAAGTTGAATATTCAAGTGGTGGAGGAGATCTTGTCTTTGCTCGCTGAGGCAGCGCTGCAAGCAGCCGACCCTGGGAGCTGCAGAGCCGAAGCCACCCGGGGTGCTGCTCCGCACCGCTCGCCCACCCATCCCCCACCCGCTCTCCTGCATCCCAGCACCCGCTTTCTTGGGGGGCTTCCCCACAGGCACCCTGAGCCCCCCGCGCCGGCTGCCCGACCTCCCTCCTGCTGTCCCCATCACCCTGTCGGGGCATTTTTCCGCATCACCTGCCCTGCCGGGGTCACCGCACCGTGCCTGCATCCCCCATCCTCCCAACCTGTCATTAGAGCTGTCAGCTAACGGGGAGGCATCTTTTGCCGGCCAGATCCTGGCTGGGGAAGAGGGATGGAGCTGGGGGCGGGGGGGAGGGGGGGCTCCAAACCCCTCTCCAGATGCCAGGCAGATGTTGGGCTGCATTTCCCAGCCCACGCTCGGCTCTCGCCGCCACCGCTCCTAACGGGACCCAGCTGGTGGGGAGGGAGCTGCTTTGGGGTTCTCCATCCCGGCTGCATCCCCCCAAGAAACTGCAGCCAGCCCCCCAAGGAACCGCAGCCAGCCCCCCAAGAAACCCAGCACGCTGCTGGGGAAAGGCGCAATGCTTGGCCAATGCCCTCAGCGAAAAATAATAATAAAAAAAGGAAAATTAAAGGCAGGGAGGTCACTGCTTTTGCTTTCAGCGTTGCCCTCGGGGGGGGGGTGGTGGTGGTGGTGGTGGTGACGCAGCAGCAGCCCGGGGAAGGGCTGGAGATGAGCTGAGATGCCCCCGGGGTGTGAAGAGCTGCTCCATCACCGCGTGCGCGCACGGGAGGGCTCGACCCCACTTAGGGCTTCAGCCACCGCATCGATTTTGCAGCCGAAGGGCTTTAATGCGCAGCGTTGAGGGAGGAGAGCGAAGCAGGTTGCTGCCTTCGCCCAGCTCGAGTTAGTGGTGTTAGAGCTACGGCCCGAAAAGCTTAACCTGGAGCTTTCCCCATCCCAGCATCACCGCCACGCTGCCACCAGTGGTACCCAGCACCGAGGTCCTGCACCCAGCGCCGAGCATCCCCGGCGATGGAGCCGCATCCCTCCGTGCGGCGGGAGGGCAGCGCGGGGGCAGCCCCAGGCGCACACGGTGTGGGGAGCTGCCCACCCCTCGCCACCATCTCCTAGAGATGATTAAGCAGTAACGAGATTCGGCTTTAATCACCTCATCCCCTGGAAAGTGCCGGGCTGGCACCCCGCGCCGCTGCTCCCCGCCACGTGCGCCCCGCTCGCGCCGCGGTCAGGCTGCAAGTGCCGGCGCTCACGTTGCCAGCGCTGCGTCGCGAATTCAGTGACTCAAGGGCCAGCAGCGGTGTCATCAGCAATCCCCTCCCTGGTGGCCTCCGGGACCTCTTGGTCACCCAAAAATGCCACCACCGGGTGCTGGCTCTGGCTGCTCCCAGGAGTGAGATTGAGCCGGCAACGCCACAGCGCAGCCATCGCCGCACCGTACGGCTTCAGGTGGGACCCAGGTGCGGTTTTACACCCCCAGCCCACGGCAGGACGGGCAGTAAACCCAAGGCAGGGCAGAGGAGCACCCATTTCTCTTGGCACCCCCACTTCTGACAGAGCAAAACACCACGGTGCCGTCAGCCCAGCAGCACAAAAGCATCCATCGGCCAACGCCGCCTCGAGCATCGTCTTACCCGTGACCTGGGGCAGAAACCCCAAACCTTCCCCGACCGCCACGCACGAGCTTCGTCGAGAAGAATTAACCTTCTAAGTCTAAGAGGGTAATCGAATCTCATGCTTCAGGGCATAAGCCGATCACCAAAGGGGTCAGGAAGGAATTACTGCCCCACACTAGCAGGGGATTTTTGCCTTTCCCCTGATGCGGACCATATTGGCAGTTGCCAAAGTCAGCAGGTTGGCCCTGAAGGACTGATGGTCTGATCTGTTATGGCAAATCCTCTCCGCTAATTCCTCTAATGACATTAGTGACTCTTACTTGCTCTCCTCCCCTGGGTTTGGCTTCTGCTGTAATTCTGGTCTCCTCTGCACGGGCTCATGCTCCGGGCGCCTGTGGGAGGCGAGACCCCGGGGGAGGGGTGAGCAGGGTGGGAGGTATCGTGCTGGAGGTGTGAGATGCAGGCGAAGAGCTTCACCTTGCAGGGAAAGGCTCCGGAGAGCCCCTGGTTCAACCTAAATTCCTCCCGGGGTCCACCGTGCCCCGGCAGCCCCCAACCACCAGTACCAGTAAATTCCGAGTGAGTGGAAACACCAGCGTGGAGAGCGGCACTGCCTCCCCCTCCTCGCAGGACCGCTGGTGAAACCCTCCTCCTCCAGCACATCCAAGCACTCTTCCCATCCCCCATCCCTCCCTCCTGGACACTCCGAGGATGATGCTACCAGACCCACATTTCCAGCAGCAACGGCGCAGCATGGAGCCCCACGCATCTTTTGGCAGCACCGGGATGCTCAGCTCCCGGGATGCAGTGTGGCAGAGCCCAGCCGTCCCCCCCCCCCCAGGCCATGGGGAGGGGGCTGCTGTGCAGCTGCGGGGGGGGGGGGCTGAGGATGCTCGCAGACCTGGGTTGAAGCCAGCTTAGCCAACTTTTGGGAGGTTATCCCATTTTTATGATTTGCATAATTTGTTCATTAGGCAAATCACCAGCATCATCAGCCATCGGGACGTTACAAAAAAAAAAATAATTTGCTGCCCCAGCCGTACATAATATATATATAATATATATATTTTTTTTTTAAAAAAAAAAATAAAAATAAAGCCGCAATGAAGAAAACCTGCAATCTTCTATTGTTTTGCTGTGGAGTGATAAACCGGTTAATCCAATTCTGCTATTTGCTTTTGAAGCAACTAGATTTTTTTTTATGTCTATAGGAATATATACATTTTTTGGGTTGGGTTTTTTTTTTTTTTTTTTTGCTTTTTTCTCGGAATAAAAGCAGTAGGAAAGAAGCAGGGCATGCCACGCTGGGGCATGTGCAGCAGCGGTTGGGTTTGGATCTGTTGAGCCAAACGGATGGAGCGTAGAATCCACGGAGCAAAGGGACCCGCCTGAAAATCCTGTGGGAAATAGATCGACGGAGTCATCACCCAGCTGCTCCGACCCAAGGAACACGTAAATTAGGGAAAAATCTGTTATTTTTGTCCTCTGAGATATTTCTACGCATTTCACACGCGTGCGTGTCTAGGGCTTGGCTTCAACAGAGGCCAAGGAAAAAAAAAAACCCAAAAAAACCCCAACAAACCCTGGACCCCTCTAAGTTTTCAATTGAAAAAAAAAAAGAAAAAGAAAAATTTGGGTTGTTTGCGTTCAGAAAAACGGATACTTGTTGTGGCTGGTTTTGATTGGAAAAACCTCACGGAAAATGTCAACTGAAATATATTTTCTGCAAGACAAAAAAAATTAAAATAAATAAATAAATAAAGGGAACTAGCCGGAGGAGATACTTTCTTCTGGAAAAGCGCTTAAAAGCGGTGCAAGGAGCTCCAAGATGAGGAGCAACACCTGGGAAGGGGCCACGGGATAAAACTGGGGCTGAGTGCCTGGTGCTGGGCACCTGGCTGGATCCGACCCCACCGCTGCAGTTTGCCCATCTGGTTGGGTTTTGGGCTGGGCCAAAAAAAAAAACCAAAAACCAAACCCAAAAAGAACAGTTGGCCCCCAAATGGGCTGGAAATGGGTGATTTTGCAGCAGAATCTTTAAAATCGGTAACGGGAGGAGAAGGGGCGAGGAGGGAGCGGAGAGCCGGTGGGAAAGCACTGACCTGCCGATTGCGCTCGTCCGTGATCCGCTGGATCTGGATCTTTTTTCTCCCCATCTTCTTCGGAAATCCTCACGGCAACCCCGGGATGACTTCGGTTCAGGGGAGGGGAAAAGGAACCCCGTTTTAAAACGCTTTCATCAAAGAGCAAAGCGCCACAATATTTAACAAAAAAAAAAAAAAAAAAAAAAAAAAAAAAAAAAAAAGAGTTTTTGCGTTGCTCCTTGCTCAGTTCATGGTATCCTCCTGCGTGGCCGGATCCTGCGGGGGCTGAGCCGTCAGCGGCTGCTCAGATACCTGCGCAAGGAAGAGAGACAGGAGTGAGACCCTCTGTCCCCAAACACCCTCCAGGACCCAGCACCCATCCGGTACCCATCCAGCACCCACCCCAGTGCCTTCCCCCCAGCCCCGGGGGGGGGTCTCTGCTCCATCTTCCTGCTCAGCTCCAAGGCCAGGAAGAGTCACAAAGGGATTTATCCAACCTGGTCTTGAAAATCCCCAAGGATGGAGCCCGAACCCACCAAGACACGTGTGGGCCGGGCACGGCGATGCTCGTGGAGGAGGAAGAGACGGCAGCAACGAGCCCGTGAATCATTATTCCTCCGTGACACTCCAGACTTCTGGGTTTTTTTTTTATTTTTTATTATTTTTTTTCCTCTTAATAAAGTCATAAGCAGTCGAGTGGCTGGTGATTAGCTCGGGCAATTTAAAGCAGTCTCCAATTTCTGCATTAATCTTCAATTTGAAATTTTAAAATGTCTTTATTTGATTACTTAAAAAAAAAAAAAAACAACTATAATCAGGCACAGAAACCTCATTCTGATGGGTGAGGGGAGGAAGGACGGCGAAGGAAGACGGATCGATCCGGGGGGGCACCTCGGGGGTCCTTTTTGCCCTTCATCTCCCTCCCCAAACGGGCAAGTGCTGCAGGTCCTGGGGGACCCTCATGGCTCCTTCTCAGCATCCACCCCCTGACCCACACCTGGATGCCCCGAAGCCCCCAGCCCCATTTCACCCCACTTTTGCCGCGGGCACTGCGGTGCAGCGAGGGGGATAAAGGGGCTAACCCAGCAGTTCGGGTTTCCATAGGTACGTTTTTCTCCTGGTTCCCTCTCCGAGTGGCTGGGTAAGAACAGCGATAACGTTGCATTTAAGGCGAGGGTGCCCCGTGCCAAGAGCCAGGCAGAGGGAAAAGCCAGTCTCAAAATAGCTCCTGATCTGCCTCCCCTTGGCAGCCCCCGGCCCTCTGTCTGCTTATAAAAAGCACTGGGGGGGGGGGGGAGGGGAGCAAAAAAAAAAAAAAAAAAGCAGCTTTTTCTCCCCTTCCACCACCCCAAATTCACCCGCAGCATCCACATCCAGCCCTGACCAAGCTCCTCCTGCTCCAATCCCACCCCAGAGCATGGACCACCACCCCCAGACCCCGCTGAAGCCCCCAGGGACCCTGGCCCCATCCTTCGCCTCCTCATCAGACCACGCTCCGACAACAAACAAGCCCTGAAGGTCTCACTCCCACACTTGGGTTTTGGGGTTCGCCGTGTCGTGTGAGTCACTTAAATCTTTTTCTCTGCTTTTTTTGGATAAAATTATTCACTGTGCATCGTGTTTTCCACGCTGGTTCGAGCAGCCGAGAGGGGGACAGGGAGACTTTTCCCCCCTCAACATCCACAATTTGCCTTCCAGGGAAGGGGAGCAATGGGGAGCCCAGGAAGGACACCAGAGTGACAGCAAAAAAATCCGTTTTTTTACCCTCGTAAATCCCACTAGGAAGACTCTGCAAGAAAAACCCACACAGGGATGGCATTTGCTGCTTGAATCATTATTTTTCTAAATTGGTGTGTGGTTCCCCTCCCAGCAGCAAATGGGAGGGGCCGTCCGGCTGCGAGCAGCACCAGTGCCATGGGGGATGCTGAGCCGGTGCCAGGGGGGTGCCCTTCAGCTGCTGCTCCCCATCCCTCTGCAGGCAGCCCAAAAAGGCCAGTCCCAGAGCATAACCAGTCCCAGACCACAACCAGTCCCAGTGCATCCCTGATCCCAGAACATGACCAGTCCCAAAGCATCACTGGTCCCAGAGCATCCCCAGTGCCAGAGTATCCCTGGTGCCAGAGCATCGCTGGTCTCAGAGTATGACCAGTCCCAGAGCATCCCCGGTCCCAGAGCATTGCCGGTCCCAGAGCATCACTGGTCCCAGAGCATCCCTGGTCCCAGAGCATCCCTGGTCCCAAAGTATGACCAGTCCCAGAGAATTTCTGGTCCCAGAGCATTGCTGGTCCCAGAGCATCCCCAGTCCCAGAGTTTCACTGGTCCCAGAGCATCCCCAGTCCCAGAGCACCCATGGTCCCAGAGCATCCCTGATGCCAGAGCATCGCCAGTCCCACGAGCATTGCCGGTCCCAGAGTATGACCAGTCCCAGAGTATGACCTGGTCCCAGAGCATCCCTGGTCCCAGAGCATCCCTGGTCCCAGAGCATTGCCAGTCCCACGAGCATTGCTGGTCCCAGAGTATGACCAGTCCCAGAGCATTGCTGGTCCCAGAGTGTGACCAGTCCCAGAGCACTGCTGGTCCCAGAGCATCCCCAGTCCCAAAGCATCCCCGGTCCCAGAGCATCCCTACTCAGGCTGGCACCAGCAAGCAGGGGATGCAGGCACTGAGCTGCCACAAGAGCATCCCTCAAAGGTCAGTGATACAGGAACAGCCAAAAAGAAAACATGGATTTTCATTTCATCCACCCGGCGTGTCTGCTCGGCATTTGCACCACAGCGAGCCCAGGCGGGAGAGAGTCCACAGCCTCGAGCGAGGATTTCGCACGCACCGAGAAAATCTGGCGGAGGAGGAATTTTCCACCGAGTTCCACAGCTTTTCCCTTTGGAGCTGCCATTTCTTTACCCTGGCTGAAAAATATTCACCTTCACCATCTTCAAAAACCGCCAGCAGCAGCATGAAGCAGCAACAGCTCTGCATCCGGACCCGGGGCAAGATGCTAATTCTTTCCTTGTGCTGCAGCTCTTGGACATGGAAACCCTCCGAAAAAAACGTCGGATTTACTGTCCAAACCAGAGAGGAACTCTCCAGAAGCAACAATAAACACTGGAGAACAACGGGCAGTAAATTTAAACCGAGTGAAAGGAAACATATTTTAACACAATTCGGTTGTGGGACTTCTTCACAGGATGCTAGGGCGGCCAAAAGCTCCGCAGCACTCAGGAAAAAAAAAAAAATAATGGAAAAGAGTTTGTAGGGATGAGGAGAAAATCCCAGCGCTGCTCATCCCTGCCCTGCGCCTCGCACGAGCCGGCGCTTCTTGCACCGGAGCGGCGGCATTCAAACCACGGTCCCCTCTCTGTGCCACAAATCAACGCCACATGTTTTGATACTAATCACCTTTTGCAACCACCAGACCACGTTCCTCCTGCTGCTCTTGAAAGTCACCTCCTTGGGTCCTCAGCACCCCGGCTGGATAGGGACCATCGTCCCAGTCGACGGGTTTGCTCATGCTGCTGAAGTTCCCCAGCAGGGAAAAGGTGATTTAACGACACTTTTTTTTTTTTTTTTTCTTGTCACTGTGGGGAGAAAAGGAGGTGTCCAAGTGATGCTCCTGATCCCTCGGGAAGGGAAATTCCCCACGGTGAGTGCGGTCCAGGGATGGGATGAAACGGAGGGATGCCGGAAAGCCTAGCAAGTTTGCTGCCCTCCAAACTCACCCAATGGAGGGGATTTAAAAGCGCCTCCCTTTTCACGTTCCCAGCGTTGGAGTTGGGGTTTTGGGGTGGGTTTCTTTGTTTTTAGGTTGGGGTGTTGGTTTTGGTTTTTTTCTCCCCCACGTATTTTTAAACCCAGGTGTTCTCACGTTTCCTGCCCAGGTGGCTGTTTCAGAAAGCCCGACCACAGGCTCCAGTTTCTGCTCAACATCTGCAAGTGCAAAAAAACCTGGAGAGCTTCCCTCCGTCCTGCCCTCCACGCCGGCACTGCTGCTGCCTCCGCCACGCGCCCTTGCACTCCCTTCCCCTCCAGAGCAAATTGCTCTGGCTCCCAAATTGCCCATCCCGAGGCACCGGGATCACCCCCGACCCCCCTCCACGCTCACGTGGAATTTAAGCACCTCTGTATATGTAGCCAAGCACCCAGAGCGCAGGACTTTTCAGAGGAGTGAAACCCCTCAATAACTTTTACCGCTTGGTGTCTTGGGTGTTTTTATCCACCGTAATATGCCCCGGCATGAAATCATCTTTTCTTCCTTCTGAGCCAGCAGCTTCTTTCTCCTTAGCCTGGTTTGTCGAGGAAAGGAGGCTCCCGCCATCCCATCCCACGCGGCGCCTGAGCCCACGGGATTTTTCCCCATTCCATCCCAGTTGGGATGAGGCACCAACAACGGTGACACCCCAGCGAGTCGCACCGACGCTGGCAGGTGCGTTAAGCCCAGCCTTTACAAGACACTGGAGAACCTCCGCAGCCCCCTGAGGCAGACTGGTCGGCTCAAAACGTGACCCAACGCTGCCTGAAACCAGGTTTGGGGTGGCTCAAACATCAGGGGGGCGTGGGTGGGCTGGGCTCGGGGCCACCCCAGGCACCCACAGCCTCCCCGCCACCATGCCACCCCCTCCCAGTGGTACCCGTCTCCATGGTGACCATCTCCACGCAACCACCGAGCATCTCAGCGGCTCCACGCCGGCGAGGAGGAACCGCCGCGGTGCAGGGGTCCGAGGGCATCGAAGGAGACCTACAAACGTGGCGTAAAGCAAAGCACGGGCAACGCACCCAGCGAGCGGCACCAGCAAAATGTCATCCCGTCCCCCTCCAGCAACCGGAGACCCCGGCACGGCTCAGGAAACGGGAAACACTTCCCGGCGCTGGGATGGAGGCAGCCAGCGCTGGGATGGAGGCAGCCCGTTAGCATCCCTCCCTCCTGCCCTACACCCCCTCGCGCGCTCGCACAAGTGTGACTCTCACAGCAATTAACACACATGCCAATTAACTCCAAGCAGGTGCTGGTTAACTCTGTGCTGAGTAATTCATAGCCGGCTCCCAGGAAATTGCTTTAAATTGGAGAGACGGGCGAGGGAGCGGAGTTAGCGTTTTGCAAATGGGGGAAGAAAGAAAAAGCAAAGAGGAATCTCAGCTGGGAGATGTTTTTACAAAACAAGGAATTTGGGGGTGCTGAATCCACAGCTCCGAGAGCTGGGGAGGCAGGAAAGCTGCCATCTCTTCCAAGTTGTTATTTCTGGATTTTATTTATTTTATTTTTTTTTTACCGACTACACGTATTTCCCATCTATTTCACCTCTTTCTAAATGGTTTCACCTTGGCACCACCCAAGCAGCTTTGCACCGCTCCAGAATTCGTCACTTTTCCATTTCTACTCCATAGCCCCATATTTCTGGGCACTTAACAAGTCTCACATCCACTTTCTACGACCATCCGCTATTTTTAATGTACTTGGATAAAGGAAATAAGGGCTGTTCTCCCCATCTCCATCCCCCAAACCACAGCCAGAACCACGAGGGGGGGAGGGTCTTTGGCCACAGGGAAACCGGCAAAAGCGGCTTCAGGGGATAAAGGCTGGGGGGAAAAATGGGAAGGAAAAGGGGAAAGAAGAACAGTCGCCTGGGAAGATGCTGAAGGAGCAACGTGGCGCGTCTGACAGGGGAGAGGGATGGGGGGATGTCTGGGAACGGCACAGAAAGTCCCAAATCGGAGGGAGAAATGTGGGGGGCAGCTACGGAGGAGCACAGCCCGAACCAAGCCAGCTGCCCGCTCTGCCCAGGCACCCACCGCTCCCTCGGCAGGACAGTCCTTCACCCAGGAGCTGCAGGAATTCTCCCAATGGATTTATCCTTGGCTGAGAGTAACGGCACCGAACCCAGCCCGGTGGGACAAGCATTTTTGGGGGGGGGGGCGGGTTCAGGGTTATCCACAAACAGAAACAGCGGCACTAACACACTACACGGGCACCTTCCCCCCTCCTGGAGCATCTCCGGGTGAGGAGCAGCATCGTGGGCAGCGCCCCAGCACAAAACCAGTGGGCACAAGGGTCCGTCCCATCTCTCTGCCCACGGCAGGAGCAAGCCTGTGGCAGGGAAATGCTGCCGGTGCTGCAAAGCAGCCAGCGAGCTTAGCCCGCCGTGGGAAGTGGTTGACACTTGCCATACCACTG
This sequence comes from Falco cherrug, assembly GCF_023634085.1. NCBI lineage: Eukaryota > Metazoa > Chordata > Aves > Falconiformes > Falconidae > Falco > Falco cherrug. The sequence continues at coordinate 1,130,028 of NC_073715.1, read as the reverse complement.
GTGCACCGAGCCCTTTGCCACTCCGTGCCGGTTTAGAGCCGCGGCGGGCACGGGGAGAGCGTGATGCTGCGGAGGTGGCAGCGATGCTGCGGAGGTGGTGGTGAGAGCATCCCCACACCCTGCTGCCACGCTCCCCGCTGCAAACTTGCAGCTTTTAGCGAGAAAAGAGGTCGAGGCAAGCTGCAACGGTGGCTGCGCTGGCACCGGGAGCGGCCGGGGAACACCCGTGCCAAGCTCCGACCCTCCACCGGCTGCAAAAAAAAATAAATTAAAAGCAATTGCAAAAGAAGCAGCAAAGAGCAGCCAAGGGTTCCAAGCCCGGGCTGGAGGCTCCCGGCTCCTGCACCGGCACAAACCCACAGAGCTGCTTCCCTGTCCGTGGCCGGGGCTGGATTTCCACCCCGAAGGATATGGATTTAGCTCGAGTCACCTCTTGAACCCGACTGTTTAACTGCAGTTCTTGCCTTCCTGTTTCCTCTCTCGCTGACGGCCTTTTGTGACTTAATTGTTGGGTTTTGAACATATCCTCTGTGCTGACACCAAGGACTTTTAGTTTCCTTCTTGGTGGTTTCTGGATCTGCAGGACCGGCTTCCTTCTCCTCTGCGGAGCTGGCGGGGGGGGGGGGGGGGGAAGCCCCCTTTGCTCAAATCCAGCACTAACGCTGCTCTTCCCACCCTGCAAAGCCACCGGTGCTGAGGGACCCGGCCCGTGGTGGCAGCACCAGCCCCCCGGAGGGATGCAGCAATGGGAAGATGCACAAGCGCAGGGATGCTCAGCATCAGCACCGGCGCCTGTGCTTCCCCGCGCTCGCTCGCCAGCTTAGCATTGTTTAGCACCTCTTTATCTCCAAACCGAGATCAAAACCACACAAACATGCTAAAAGTCTCCTCCAAAGCTTCTATTCTGGTTTCAGGATGATGCTATCTGGGTTCCTGTGTCGAGTCTCCAGATGCAGGCAGGGGGAGGGGAGAGGAAGGCCACCAAAACACGGCTCCGGAGCAAACCTCCCGCTCGGAAACGCAGCTGCAAGGGTTCTGCTCCACCAGCCCCTCAGCGGGGCCCAATCCTGCTCGCTCAGCAGCTGCCAAGCTGCAATCCCCCCCCCCCCCGCCTCGCACACCTGACGCCCGCGGGAGAGCCCTGGTTTCCCCAGCATCGGCAGCAAAACCACCAGCTCAGCTCCTCCTGCCCGCGCAGGATCCGTCCCGCCGGCTGCAGGTACAAACCTCGGGAGGCTCAGGAGAGGAGAAGCGAAGCTGGATTCAATCAGGCCCCCGAGGAATTCGAAAAGACACATCTATTCCTGACCCAGATTCAGGCGCTCTCTGGAGAAAAGCAGATGCCAACCGCGCAGCCAGCTCTGCTGAGCTGTAACAAAACCATGCGCCGTGCCAAGACCGGCAGAGTCTGGGGGGAAAAAAAAAAAAAAAAAAAGGCAAAAAAAAAAAAAAAAAAAGCACAACCCTTAAATGATGCTGGAGAAGCGACACTCGCCTGTGCAAGGGCGGAGGGGGTGTGTGAAAGAAAGGATTTGGAGGTAATTATTAAAGCAGGGTTGATTTTCTCTGCCCCTGCAGCTTGTTTGGACTCAAGAGCCACCGAACAAGGGTGATGGCATGAGGCAGCCCAGCAGCACCCAAACCAGGCGCTCTGGTCCCCTGCCCCCCAGATCCCACCGTTTCATCCCACAGCATCCCTGGCTAGCCCTGGCATGGCACTCGACATCTCGGTCCCCTGCCCCCCAGACCCCACCATTTCATCCCACAGCATCCCTGGCTAGCCCCGGCATCACACCCGGCACCTCGGTTCCCTGCCCTCCAAATCCCAACGTTTCATCCCACGGCATCCCCGGCTAGCCCCGGCGTGGGGTGAAACGGTGGCATTTGGGGGGCAGGGGACCGAGGTGCCGGGTGCGATGGCATCCCTGGCTAGCCCCAGCATCACACCCAGTGCCTCGGTCCCCTGCCCCCCAGACGCCACCGTTTCATCCCACGGCATCCCTGGCCAGCCTCGGCATCGCACCTGGCACCTTGGTCCCCTGCCCCCCAAATCCCACCGTTTCACCCCACACCGGCGCTAGCCAGGGATGCCATCACACCCGGCACCCCGCATCCCAGGCTGGCGACGGGTGCTGCAGGGGCTGGGGGACGGCGGGGACCGCTGGTGACCTTTCCAGTGCTGCCAGCGTGGCCGGAGCCAGCAGACGCTGGAGGGGACGTGGGGCAGCTGGCAGGAGAAGGGAGGCTGGGCACGAGCCCGGGCAAGGTCACCAGCAAGCCCGCGGCCCCGCTGGCCAAAGGCCAAGCAGGGAACCGTTGTCACCCCGTGCCGAGGCGAGGACACAGCCTCCGGGAGGACAAGCCCGTGGGATCGGGGACCCGCAGCCCCTCCAACGCCACGTGGTGTCCCCAGGCTGGCACCCATCCTGATCGGTCCACCATCCTCATCCAACCTTCATCTTCATCCATCTCCCATCCCCATCCATCCCCCATCTCCCAGGGGGAGGTGCCACAGGGAGGGACCGGCGAGGACGAGCTCGTCACAGCGCTGCACCGGAGGGGTCCGACCCCCCCATGCTAAAGCGACCTTCAAAGCACCCTGGGACCAGCGACACGCAAACACCGACGCAGCCACCAGAAAAGCCCCCCGTGACCTTGAGCAGTGACCTTGGCAGTGGCATCCTCGCAGCAGGGGTCACCCGGCACGCCCAGCCTGGCTGTGGTCTCCCCCGGGTGGCTCAGCAGTGGCTCTGGGTGTGCACAGCCAGGCTGGGGACCCCGCAAGCCCCCACACCCCGCTATGGGCACAGCGTCTCCTCTCCCAGCTGGGACCACCTGCTTCAGGGCAGCCCTGAGCCACCTCCATCGCCATCCGTCCCCCACCCTCATCCATTCCCAACCTTATCGGTCCACCATCCTCATCCAACCTTCACCTTCATCCATCTCCCATCCCCATCCATCCCCCATCCTCATCCACCCTCCATCCTCATCCTCATCCGTCCCCATCTGTCCCCATCTCCATCCGTCTTCCATCCCCATCCATCCCCCATCCCCACCTGTCCCTATCCTCACCCATCCACATCCCACCCCATCCCTATCCCCCCCCCCGCCCCCGTCCTCCCCCATCCCCCATCCTCATCCATCCCCCATCCCCACCATCCTCCACCCCCATCCATCCCCATCCCTCCTGCCCCACCCCCGCCCCCATCCCCCGGGAGGAGCAGCCAGGCCACGAAAACCCCTTCCCCTTCCCTCCTGTCCTCCATCCATCACCTGCTCCAGAGCCAGAGGCTGGGGGTAATTTTCCCCTCTGCACTAAGTAGGGTTTTCTAAATGAAGGCAAGTGAGAGCCCATTATCCGGCTCCGTCGCCCACCCCCCCGGCTCCCTGCAGGGCATGAAATAACCACCTGCCAGCTCCCCGTAGCCCCGCGCCGTGGCAATGATATCGCCGCTTCCCTTGTCACTATTGTCAGAGCAAAATTTAGATACCTGGTAATGAGGAGGTTTAATATGACAGATGAGAGGTTGACTCATTAAAAAAAAAAAAAAAAAAAAAGGCGAGAAGGAAAGACGAGCTGAATTCGGGGTCGGATCCTGCGCTCATAAATCAGGAGGCTGTCAGAGTCGGGGTGGGTGGGGAGCAGATGCAGCTCGCGACCCCAAATCAGACCCACAGCAGGGGCTTGTGCCGGTGCTGAGGCCATAGGAAGCAAAAACCAGGGATGGAGCAGGAGAACGTGGCTACAGATGTGGTGGCCACCCAGTCCTGCTCCCCACCGAGCCACCTCTCCCGGGGGATCGAGCCTCGGCACCCAGCGATGTTTCCTTTTGGGATATTTTTTTTTTTTTCTCTCAACTGGGAAACAGCCCAGCAAGATGCAAACCTGGGGTGGGGGCAGCCAAGGCTCCCAGCATCACCAGCCCCCAGCATCTCTCCCCAGCATCACCAGCACCCGTCCCCCCGTGCAGCCCAAGGTCCCCACCATCGGGGGGATGCTGAGGACTCCCAAGTCCCAAAACCCAACGTGCCGAAGGGGAACAGGGTCCCACCAGTTGGGACATGGGAACTGGGGGGGGGGGGCTCAGCAGTGGGAGGAGGGCGAAACCCTCCCTGCAGGGAATTTAGGGGCTCTCCATGCAGGGGGGGTGGGATTTCCCCCAGTAGCAGAGGGGACAACGCTCCCCCCACGGTGGGTTTTACCCAGGGGAAACTCCATGAGACCCGACTGCTGCTCTGGGCCACCCACGAGAGCGATGGAAACCCACGGCAGCCCCACGGGACACGGCAGAGAGCCGGATTATCCCGGGGGAAACGCTCCCCTTCCCTCCTGTGTTCAACGGGATGGGGATGGGACCCTCCGCAGCCAGCCCAGGCATCGCTGTCACCCTCCCTTCACCCGACGGCAGCACGGCACAGATCTCCATCCCCACCCCAGCGACGTGGCCGGGGACCCTGCACCCCACCCCCACCCGGGAAGGGAGACCCCAGGGCAGCTCCGCTGACCCACTGAGGGGCTGCGGAGAGGCCGGAGACTCCCAGTGCCATCCCAGAGCTCAGCCCTCCATCCCGGCAGCGCTGTTCCCAAAGGCTCAGCCCTTCCCCAGAGGCCACTGAGATCTTCCAAATGGCCCTTCCAAAACCACTTTTTAATTTATTTTATTTTTCCCACCCCCAAGCACCGGTGAGGAAGAGCAGCAACACCAAAAATCATGGGGCTGCTGATACTATTTGCACCTACGGACCGCTCACTGCATCCGTGCCCAACGCAGCCATCGCATCTATCGGGGCCGAAGAGGTGAAGGCAACGTAGAAGCAGATGTTGCTCCTGCATTGCCCCATCCCACACGATCCGTCAGGGTTTTTACACCCTAAGCGACCAGGCAGGGAGCACCGGGCTCCCCGGCACACATCTGGGGGGTGGACGAGCTGGCGAAGCCAGGAGCTTCCCATGGGTGGGAAGGGGATGGTGGTCACCAGCTCCACTTGACCATGAGAAAAGGGACAAGAAGCAAATGAGTTGAATTTGCCACCGAGACGGCAACGCGGAGTAGCGGGAGGAGGATGCCGGAGCAGAGCTCAGCGGTGAGTCCCTTGGGGAGATGGATGGGAAAGACCCCCCAGGAGCAGGTTCCTGCCTCCATCCCAAAGCTCAGACTCAACCACCGCCGCTCCCACCAGCCCCCGGCACTTCCAACCTGGAAAGAAACCCAGAAAACCCGGCGTCCTGGCCACCTCTTTTTCTCCGAGGTGGACCTACCCATCCATCCATACGCATCCCCACCATTCCCACCCCAAAAGCCACCTTGGTCCGTAGCCACGGGCTCACGCTGGCCGCACGCTGCCTTCCAACACCGCAATTTGTCGCAATAAAGCAAACAAAGGTCTGCAAATAACATTAATTAGCTGGAATTATAACAGCACCACAATTTGCAATCAGAGCTCAAGGTCCTGGGCGCAAGGAACAAAGCAGAAAGAATTGTCACCAAGTGTCAGCAGAGGAGCAGGGGCCACCGAAGCCCACCGAGAGGGATGGGCTGGGGTTTAGCTGCCACCGAACCCGAACCGGCCCGGCTCTAAGTGAATGGGGGGAACCGGGATGAGATGCCCCCCCAAAAAAAAAAAAACCAAACAACGGGTTGAGCTTCTTTTTTCCCTTGAAAACACAGCGGCTCCAACCCAGCACCCGAAAAACGTCGCATCAGCTGCCACATCAGCCGCTGGCACCAGTGCTCCTGGGACCTGATCTGGAGCCCAGGCATGGCACCACCGGAGCATCCCGGGGACCACGGGGCACCTTGACCTGCTGCAGTCAAAGCTGGGGGGGGAGGGGGGGAGAACAAACCGACTCAAGGTCCCTTGTCCACAGCGTGACTCATAGCTGGTGGGACTGGGGGATGCCCGCCGTGCCGCCAAGGCTTTGCCGTGTGCCGGGATGAGATCCAGCCCCGCTCCGCCGGCAGCACTAGGGAAAAGGCTGGCGAGGGGCCCGATCCTCACCCCCAATTCCCAAGCCGTGAGCCGGCAAGGCTGAGGATGCGGCCCCGGCGCGTCAGGCGGCCGGATTGCAGCGGGACAGCTGGCTCTCAGCTGTTGCTGCTCACTCACAAGACGCACATTCTAGACACAGGCGCACAAATCCTGTCCTGCCTGCTCCCCAGCACCGGGCGGGCCACCAAAACGAAGCCAAGCTGGGCAAGCGGCGCGGTCCGTGGCTGGCAGCTCCGGCCAGACCCGCTGGGTGATGGTCCCCACCAGCAGGGAGAGGGGGGACTCATCCAGCCCCCATCCTGGCACGCATCCTCCAGGAACAGTGGGGGGAATCATCCCGTTTTCAAAGGGTAAAAAGTTTTTAACCCACCCAAAGCTTGTGTCTCAGCAGGATTTAGGCACGGGGGGAGTCCCCTGCTGGGGTGCCCGACATGCCAAACCCTTTTCCGTGGTTGCACCAAAACCCACGTGCTGGAGAGGCAATGGTTTTAGATCTCTGTGGGTTCTGGGGGTGCAGATGCTGCCCACATGCCCCCCTTGGGCACCCCAGCAAACCGTGGGTGCGATGCTCAGGAGAGCAATGGGGATGCCCAGCCAAGCACAGCAATTGCCAAAATTTGGCACTTTCTAGAGGTGCCGGGTCTGGCACCCCCTGAGCACCCACGCACGGCCAGCACGCAGCTGCAGGCAAGGGCTTGGGTGCTGGTCCCAGCCGGGGTTTCCAGAGGGATGGCGGGGAAGCCACTGGGATGCTCCTGTAGCACAGAGGAGACACACCCCGAGGGCAGGTGAGACCTCAGGAGCCGTCCTGAGTGCAGGAGTGTGATGGATAAATCCCAGTCACGATTCCTCTCGGAAAAGGCAAAATACTGGGAGGGAAAAAAATCCAAATCAGGCATTATTTTTTTTCTGCAGCCTTACAAAGGGGGCGAGAGAGAAAGCGTGGTTTTCAGAAGGCATAAGGTTGCCGGGAGAAATGAAAATATTAGTCAGAATTCCTGGCTGAAGGGCAGGGATATAAAAATAAATAAATAGCTGCCCAAATCAATTGTTTGCCCAAAAGAAGCAGAGGAGGAGGAGGAGGAAGGGGCTTCGCATCGCTGCCCACGGCAGTATCGTGCGCAGCCATTCGGTTTCAAAGGCAAAACACTGTGGGGACCCTGCAGTGGGACCCGGGACCCCAAACCTTGTCCCCAAACGTGGCCAGCCCCCCTGTGATGGGGTCCCCCAAGTCAGGCAGAGGGGAGAACCCACCTCAGCCACCCCCAGCGATGGGTAAAGGGTTGGGAAGGAATGGCAAAGTTTATATCCTTCAGCCCCAGCTGTGGTCGCATCCACGGGCGCCGGAGCTGGGGCAGCGCACGCGGGCGGTGTCCTGGGAGGGAAACACTTAAAAGGATTTCTGAAGGATGCTCTCCCCCTTCCTACAGGATTTGCACCTGGATTTTTACAGAAGTGGGTATTACTATGATCAGCATTAGTAACTCTGACCCCAGGCAGGAACTGGGAAGTCCCAGCCCCAAAGCAGTTGCAAAAACCCTGGGGGGGTGCGGGGGGGAAAATCAAGATGGAAAAAACTTTTTCTGGGATGAGCCAAAGCCAGCACCGGTCCCAGCCCCACCGCATCCATCCCTCATGTGGGACCAGCCAGTCAAACTAATTTTTGGGATGGGATAATGAAGGGAGAAGGGAGGAGAAGCGCGATGCTCCAGCCGTCGCCCGATGCTGGAGCTGGGAGCATGTGGTACCCGGCTTCAGCATCCCGCCATGCCGGGCAGCCAGCTCGGGCCGAAAGGAGCCAGCAGCGAGCAGGAAGGTGTTAAAAAACCCTTGGGACCAACCTCAGAGGAACCAAAATAAATAACCTCCCAGACACCGGAGTCAACACCGTGGGCTGCTCCCCGCTCGCCTTCCTGTTTGCTTTCGCAGATCCGGGCTGGGACGGCCACCTCCAACCGCCGGCTCCATCCCGGCGGAGCAGAGCCCCAGCACCAAGGCGGCTGTGGCACCCGTGCCAGTCCCCACCATCATCCCCACCATCATCCCCACCATCCTCCCCACGCAGGGAACCAAGGCTGCGAGCTTCCCAATGCGCCGGATTTGATCCGCCGGGACAAGCACCCAGCCTGCATCCCAGCCCGCTGCGTTTTCCTTGCTCCTCTCCATTTATTTTTATTTGAAGAGGAGGAAATCCCAGCTCACCCACTCCCCCTCGGCAAGCCACGTCCTCCCGCCGTGCCTCAGTTTCCCTCTCCATGCATGATCCTCCCAGCACGGCGACTCCCCCCTCCACCCAGACCCCCCCCACCCCCCCTCCCTGCCCACGTAGCCCTGGATAAAAAGCAACGGGGTCCTGATTTACGGGCACTTTTGTGCTTAACCTCGAAAGGAGAAGCGAGGGGGGGGGGGAGTAATTAGAGGCACACTCACATCAAAGATCGGTGTCAGGAGCAAAAAGGGGGTCTGGGGCAAACAACCCCCCCGGCAGAGCAGCAGTGAGCGCGGAGGCTGACAATAGATCGGGGCTCTAAATTCGGCGCTGGGCTCCGGCGCTGGGCTCCAGCACCAGGCTCTGTAAGGCGATCGGGGTGGGGGTGTGCTGGGCTGTTTATTTGGCTCCAAACTCCGCGCCGCCGCTGCAGCGTCACCCGTGTTTAAAAAAGGAAGGAATGAAAAGAAGGAGGGGAGGGGGGGAAATAATAATTTTTTTTTACAAAAAAAACCCCCAACCAAACCCAACGCAACCGGGAGAAGGGCGCACGCTTACGCTCAACGCTAACAACAAAATGAAAAAAAAATTAAGAGAAAAGGAGCCCCCCTGGGGGGGTGGGTGGGGGTAAAAGGAAACCCAGTTGGGCTGGCAAGGTTTAAAGCGACGCCTGTTGTAAAAAAAGAAGTTGCTAATTTTAACTCTCCAGTGGAAAGAGTGAGAGGTACTTACAGGAGACAGGGTGGCTGCGTCCTTCTCCACGTCTGCTGCGCGCCGGCGGCCGGGAGGAAGCGTACGGGATGGAGCCGCTGTCCCCAACGCCCCCACCACCCCCAATGCCCCCACCACCCCCAATGTCCCCCGCAGCCCTCACCACTGCCCAGGCCACCGGTCCCCCCCAAAAGGCTCTTTGGGGACACCGGGGCGCACCGCAGCGGCTAAAGGGCAGAGGCAGATGTGAAGGCAGGAGGAGGTGGTTCAGCGTGCCCGGGGCGGGGGGGGGGGGGGAAGGGAGCAGCCAGAGCCACCCGCTTGCCAACAGCTGCCGAGAGCAGCCCCTGGGCTTGGCCTTGCTCCCTCCACCACCCCAAACCTGGGGATGCGGCGGGATGGGGACAGACCCCACCGGCACGGTGGGACCCCCCAGGAGGACGAGGTGGGCTGCTGGGTCAAGACGGTTAGCTGACCTTTCTGCGCGGACATTGCTGACCGAATTGGCTTTTCCCCAAGGGAAAAGGGCTTTGGAGACTCCCCCACCCCCACCCCGCCGGTGGCAAAATAGCGGATGAGCTCAGAAAACCAAAGCGCAGGGCAGAGCCGTGACCACGAAAGGCCACCCGGCTCCGCTGGGAGCTGAAAGGTGACCTCCAGCAGCCACCCCCAGCAGCCACCCATCGCTTCACCAAACCCCGCATCCCACCTCTCCCAAAGGGATGAGAAGCGGGATTTTTGGCGAGCCCACCGGCTGGTTTTTACCAGCTCTTCCCAGAGACAGGGAGGATCCCGCTGGATGCAAACAGCTGGGCACCCCGCGAGGCAGGATGCTTGTGCCTGGAGCGCGGTGGGATGCTCCTGCCTCGAGCGCGGTGGGAGCTGCCAGCTCAGGTCTCCACCAGCCTTAAACCTCCAAGAAAACCTGCTGCGAGACCGTAGACGCCGGAGGAACCGACCCAGCGACTCGCCGGCTTTTCCCAAGCAGCTGGAAATCAGCCTCGGGCTGCAAAATCTCATGGAGAGAAATGCCAGGCTGGCACAGACCCTGCAGCTTGTGCGTGCGGTCACGGCCACGTGATTTACCGAGCGAGACGCTACAACCGTCTTCAGGACATGAAAGAGTCGATTCAATTAAGGTCACGGGCCCTAGAAGAGTTTTCTGCAGCAGATGCGGTCAGGCAGGGAGAGGTTTTCCCGGTGCGCCTCCACCGGGGCTGGCCTCGGGAAGACAAAATGCCTATTGACGGCGGGCAGCGGCGCTGCACGTCGCAGGGCGCAAGGACGCGGGATGAAATCACCCGGCGCTGGTCATCGCACACGTCCCAGGGCAGGGTCGATATCGCTCCTCTAATTGCGACGAGCGAAAGGGACCGAGTTTCAGAGCAGTCCCCGGAGATGCTTTGCAAAATCCTCCTCCCGAAGCGCCGTGATGCACCGCTCCGCGGAGCGAGCGATGGTGCAGCTGCAGAAATCGCTAAACTGCTCCTTCCCGGCTCAAAACTTGGGGCCGGCAGCGGCAGTGGCACGGGGTATGGTGGGAGGATGCTGCCAGACCCCCCAAAATGAGAATTTTAGCGAATCTAAAAAATAAGGAGCCACTGTAACTGGTCAATATGGAGTCAGTGAGGCTGAGCATCCTGCATCCCACATCCCGCATCCCGCATCCAGCAGCAATGCGAAGGGCAAGGCGTTTACAGAGAGGTCCTGCCGCTGCCCGCCAGCATTGGGGCCAGGATGTGCGCAGCACACCGGTGCCGGGACGCTCAGGACCCATGGAGGGTCCTGCCCTCCGCTCCCACCCGGAGCACCAGCACACCCTGAAGCAACCAGCCCCCCCATTCCTGCGCTTCATTATTCACCAGCCTAAAAATCACATCCCTCGACTGGTGGTTGTACCCAAAGCCAGCAGATGCCGTTCCTGCACCAGCACCGTGCTGCACCGCACCGCAGCAGGATGGAGCCGGGATGGCTCCGCTCTCCTCCGGCGCACCACAGCCCATCGCCAGCCCAAACCCAGCATCACCGAGATCCAGTGCAGCCCCTCCAGCTGCTTCCACCCTGACGCACGCCTGCGGAGCCGCTCTCGGGGTCTTAGCAGCGTAACCGACAGCAGGATGAAGCCCTTGATCCTGACCTTGCGGAGGGAATGGCGAGCGCGGTCCCCATCTCCCAGCACCGAGCCTCCAAATAAATCATCTGCCCCTTCACCGGCACTAAAAAACCATCTCACCCGAGCAAAACTGCTCGCTAAGCAGCAACGAGAGCCCCCTCCTTTCAGGAGCTGGGGTCAGATTATTTTTAAAATCTTTCCTTTTATTGATTTCAATAGCAGGTAGAGGAGATCCATTACACAAAACCAGAGAGCCCTCAGCAAAGGGGTCCGCGGCGGCGGCTCTACCACAACCGTACTGCAGACGAGGGAGATGCAAACAGTTACGGGAACAGCAATAAACAGGCAAAGAAGGTCGAGAAGGGAGAAAACCCCGACACGGGGCCCTCTCCCAGCAGCACCTGATTTCTGGGGGATGCCAGGGATGAAATCACAGCGGCTTTGGCCACAGCCCTTGGCCACCCAGGGAGAAAGCAGGGCAGGGAAACCCTCCTTTGCACCGAAACCTCCGTTTTGCAAAACAACCCCCCTCCCCCCAGAGCCCCAAACCAGTGCCGTGCCAGGCGGCGACGCAAAGGGGAAGGTGGGTGCTGGAGAACCTTGGAGGCACCCACTGTTGGGTGCGGGGCTGCGGGACCTCGAGCAGGTGCTACCTCCCTGCCCCTGCCAGCCCTGGGGACTCTGCCACCGGGGTCCTGCTCCTCGGGACCCCCTTGCGCCCGCAGCGAGAGAGGGGTGCGCAGCCGGGCAGGATGCTCCCTGCAGCACCCGGAGCAGTGGAGCAGAACCGTAGGGTCAGATCCGGCACCAGTCAGGGAGTCTGAGTCCCCTGGGCTGCACCCAGCTTAGGTGACCCTCAGGGGGGACCCCCTCCTCACCCCCAGCCCGGCGCAGGGAAGATGCACGGCCGCCGGCAAGCTGACTCAGGGGGGCCGGCAGCGAGAGCCCCACGGTTGGGATCCCCCCCCCTGCCCTGCCCCCCACCCCGTACCTGCTATGCAGACTCCTGCATCTTCTGCCAGAGGATGAGCTGCGGCCACCGCTCCTCAATCAAACTGCAAAGGAAAAGCCGGCAGCCATCAGTCGGAGGGGACAGAGACAAGGACAGGGCTCCCACACACCCTAGCCGGCCAGAGGGGACAATGAGGGGCTCCCGGCCTCCCCCCCACCCCCATCAGCCCTGGTGGAGGGGGCAGGATGCTGGATGGGACCCTCCTGCGCTGCCCTGAGCCTGAGCAGTGGTGCAAGGGCCACGGAGCCGGGTGGGACCATGGTGGGCTCCTGCAAGGAACCAGGAGCCCCGGCACTATGGGATGTGGCGAGCATCACGGTGCCCGCGGGTGGGGACGGGATACGGGAACCTGCGTGACTGCAAAAGAGATTTTCCTCGAAAAGCAGCAAGAGAGGCGGGTATCGAGAAAGTGGGGAGGGGGGATAAAAAAGAGCTCGGGAATGAAACAAAACAAACCAAAAATTATCCTTAACGAGGGAGGAGAGCCCAGCAGCAAGTTGTTCGAGGTTTCAAGCAAATTCCACCATCCCTGTGAAGATCCTCACGGGGCAAAGCACCGAACCACGGGGCAAAGCACAGTGGTTTCAACCTCGTGCCGGTCGTTCATCTACCGGTGGGACGGTGCCCCCCACCCCCCAAGCCCAACCCCGCGCACCCGATGTCAGAGGAAGGGCACATTCTCCCGCCGGACAAAAGGGAAACTGAGGCACGGAGGCCAACACCCGGCTACTCCGAAGGCACCGCCAGCTCCCGCAGCCGAGCTGCAGCCTCACCCCCGGCGCCTGCAACAGAGCGAGGAATTGTGCTCGGCTTTCCGGCGTCCTCATCCTCCGCTTCAACCACAAAACCAGCCTTCCTCCGCCCCGGCTGCCTCCCCTCCCACGGCCAGCTCATTTCCTGACATTACAAAATTCAGCCTGAACAAAGGCAGAGCGAGGAGCGCGTGGCTCCAGCTGCCCCTCGCCCCCCCTCCAAGTCATCCCCCCCCTCCGGACACTCTAAAAAAGCTGGGGTACCAGTGGCTTTCCAGCCTCCCCCGAGCATCAAATGAGGGCTGGGGTCCTGCGGAGGGACCGGCCGCGGGGTTTTGCGGTGTTGGGATGGACGGACGGCGACGGCTCTGGCACCTCCACCATGAGAGAGCAGCGGGGACAAGGGTGGGGGCTCCAGCTGCTGCCCCACTTGCACCTATCAATGCCCAGACCGACCTGTTGCCCCCCACCCCAAGACCACCTTCTTGCTGCCTTTAACAAAACCAAGAGCATCCTACAGAATAACCGACCACTCCTACAGGATGGCCAACCACGTGGGGACAAAGACACCCCCCCACCCAAGACCACCTTCTAATTGCCTTTAATAAAAACCAAGAGCATCCTGCAGAAAGACCGACCACGTGGGGACAAAGACCCCCACCCAAGACCACCTTCTAATTGCCTTTAATAAAAACCAAAAGCATCCTACAGGATGAACGACCACGTGGGGACAAAGACACCCCCCACCCCAAGACCACCTTCTAATTGCCTTTAACAAAACCAAGAGCATCCTACAGGATGACCAAGCATGTGGGGACAAAGACCCCCCCCAAGACCACCTTCTAATTGCCTTTAATAAAAACCAAGAGCATCCTGCAGAAAGACCGACCACGTGGGGACAAAGACCCCCACCCAAGACCACCTTCTAATTGCCTTTAATAAAAACCAAAAGCATCCTACAGGATGACCAACCACATGGGGACAAAGACCACCCCCAAGACCACCTTCTTATTGCCTTTAATAAAACCAAGAGCATCCTGCAGAATAACTGACCATTCCTACAGAATGACCGACCACGTGGGGACAAAGACCCCCACAGAAGCAGCTTCACCTTGCAAGTGCCACCTCCCAGCTGGGACCAAGGGACAACCCTACCTGTGCTTCCACTTAGCTGCCAGCTCGGGGTGAGGGGCTGCTTCTCTACAAACAAGCTCCCCCTCCAGCCCTCACCAGCCCCCACCCCCCCACCCCCCCCCCCCCCCCCCGCCCCGGACTGTCCTTAGTGCAAAGCAAGTGTCACCCACAGGGACCAGGTGCCGCTCGGAGGGATGGAGACATGGCAGGACCACCCTTGCACCAAGGGGCTGCACCCGGTGTTTAATGCCAAGGGTCTCTTGGGGGGGGCTCCTGACCCTCCCCCCCTCCCCCGGTGCACGAGCAGCTCACACCAGCTCAGCGCCTTGCAGGGCTGGTGGCACAGCACCTCCCCCTCCCTGCCACCGCCCCAGCGTGGGGACCGGGGACCACGGGCTGGGTGGAGGATGTGCGAACATGTGGCTCAGGTCTGTGATGGGGGCAGCCAACCCCCACCCCCCCCACCCCTTCCCCCACCCCCCCACCCCTTCCCCCACCCTGGGGTGGGGGGCTCAGGGCCAGCTCTGCCATCCCCTGGGGATACAACAGGGGACACGTGGCCCTGCAAGATGTCATGTGCCTGTACAGGGAGTTGTCCCCCCCGTGCGGGGGCGGCGGGATGCAGGCGACAAGCCGTGAGCATCCCTGTGGGACCCCCCCTCGCAGCCCACCTGAACCCAGAGCCACACGCTACCAGCCGTGGCACAGCCACGCCAGGGGTCACTTGCAGAGACCCGAGCGCTGACAGCAAAAATATCCCTGGCTGGATATTGGCTGTAGCCCCCGGAGCCAGCCGGGCTGCCGGACCACGGTCCCCTCCCTGCAGCCCCCCACCACACCGCAGCCCCCAGCCCCCGACCACTAACAGCGATGCCTTTGCCAACCAGCTCCTTGCCACTGCAAGGTGGGAAGCCCCCAGGGGGGCGGGATGGGTCGGGGGGGGGGGGAAGATTTAGCCTGGTAACAGCCCCCTGCAAGGGCCCGATCCCAACCCAGCGTGGGGGTCGCACCCCCCTGTCACCCCCCATGACAAGGCGCACAGGGAGGGGGGGACAGCCGGGAGACAGCGGTGCACACAAGTGTCAGCTCAAGGGCCCGATCCTCTCCAGCCTCACGGCTCCAGGGCTGCTTCCCCACCCCAGCCAAGCCCCCCCACTTCAGACTCAGCGGTACATCCAGCACCAGTAAACCCCAGTAAACCCCCCAGTCCCCGTTTTACAGCATGGCGAGCCGGTGCAAAGGAGCGCCACTGGCTCCGCGTGTGCACCTCCCGCGAGCATCCTGGCACGGCTCCCAAAAACTCGGGATTCGGGGATATTTCGAAAGGTCACCATCCGACCCGCTGCAGCACGGTGACACCGGGACCGGGGGAAAGGTGGCAGCCCCCCAGGGACACCCCCCCAGCCCCCACGTCTCATCCATCCCCGCGGGGCACCACCCGCCTTCGAAGCCTTTTTGTTGCAAAGAGAAAAAGCCGCCCAGGAAACAGGAGAAGTATCACGTTGTCAAAATGCTCTGTTATTTTCTAAGCCGGGGGGGAAAAAAAAAAAAAAAACAAAAAAATAAATCACAACAGAGGAGGGATGGAGGCAGCAAAGGCAAGTGAATTCCCCTTTCTGAGTGCAAAAAAAGGAGGGGAGGAAAAGGGGGAAAGAGAAGACAATCTTTTTGTCCAGCTTTCGGCCAGAAATGCTGAGCAGACGAGAAAATTGTTCCTGTTTGCAAACCAAAGCTTCGGTTTCGCCCAGTGACAAACCAAAACGCCTTGGGGCAGGAGCTGAAAACCTCCCTGAGGTGGCAGAGGGTGGGGGGGATGGGGGGGGACACCCCCCCCCTCCTGGGACCCCTGTTGGAGCTGCTCCATCCTGCCTGGAAGGATCCTGGAGGATGCGCAGGGACTGGCCTGGGTACCGGCTCAGCCGATGCTCGGCAGCCCCTCTGCCACACCTGGTCTTTGCCAATACCCTTGGATATGCGTATTTTCATATAAAAATATATATAAATATATATATAAAAGCTCCCACATACATACAAACCCCGAAATATATGTGCCCTCATGTATACATCCTCCCAAGTATATACAACCCCATATATCTATCTTGTATATACATACACCCCGCCATCACTACATCAGATATACACATAACACCCCTTCCCCCCCTCCTCTTTATGTAGTGAGGATGTATCAAGCTGTAGCCCTATAAATAGTACCAATATATAATACCCATGTGATATACTGGAGTATATACCATGCCTATGCTATGTATAGTACCAATAAATACCTCCTCCCCCCCCCCCCCCCCCCCCGAGGTGGTGGAGGAAGGGTCTCAGGCAAAACCCTTCCTCGGCGTGCACGGAAGCCTGGAAGACACTAAATCACTCCAACGAGCTCCCAGCCTCGTT